>NW_013671431.1:18268-53374 GCF_000517525.1 Limulus polyphemus | reverse complement strand
CTAAAAGGGGACCCAAACATAAGGGACGTGCTCCAATGAAATTATATCAAGTTGCCACACCAATGGAAAGAGTAGCCATTGACATTGCTATTCCTTTGCCCCAAATTCATGCTGGAAACAAGTACATTTGTGTGGTGATGGATTATTTCACCAAGTGGTCTGAGGCACATGCAATACCAAATCAGGAAGTTACAACTGTAGCTTCGGCAATTAGTGATTTCTTCTTCAGGTTTGGTATGTCATACGAACTGCATTCTGATCAAGGCTGTAACTTTGAATCAGCTGTGTTCCATGAATGCTGCAAGTTGTTTGGCATATGACCAGGATAATGCCACTTCACCCACAGTCTGATGGTAGAAAAGTACAATTTTACACTGGGACAGGAATTGGCAAAGTTTTGTAATAGCCACCAAGATCACTGGGGTATCTTACTCCCTCCACTGTTGATGGCCTATAGAACAGCAGAGCATGAACCCACTGGATACACTCCAGCAAAGTTGATGTTTGGTCGGGAACTTCGGTTGCCAGTGGACCTGATAACAGGACGCCCACCTTACGAAGAGTTGCCTGAAAATGTGTCAGAGTTCGTGAAATTGTTATCTGAAAGGATGGATGATATTCACCATCAAGTGCGTTCAAACTTGAAAACGTCTGTTGATTCCATGAAGCTATGTTATGATAAGAGATCTACTGAAGTCAGCTTTGTACCAGGAGACAAGATGTGGTTGTATAATCCCAGGAAGATCAAAGGAAAGTCTCCTGAGATGTCTTCTCCATGGGAAGGTCCACGTGACATTGTGGATCATCTCTCAGACGTGACTTTCCAAATAAAATGTGGTCGGCGAGGTAAGCCAAAGGTGGTGCATGCCAACAGGCTGTGGCATTATCACGGTCCAGGACATTTCAGTTGGAACGAAGTGAACAACGGAACAAATGATGCTGCTGAAGATATGTCACCTGTAAAAGGTACTGTCGAAGAAGAAACTCTACCCGGTTTTGAGAAGGGAAAGAGCAAAGCCCTTAATTTAGTTACTACCACTGATGTGACTGTTACTGATAATAGGACATTTCCTGATGGAGTAGATGAACCCCACGTGAAGCAGAAGCCAACAAGACGGAGACCAGTACGGAAGAACATACGTCCCGTAAAATTAAGAGACTTTGTTGAATTTTAATTTTGTGTTTGTAAATTCTGTACATTTGATTAAGTTATTGTTAATTATCTATTGGTTTAATGTAAGTGGCTATTGTTCGGGACGAACAATACTAAGGAAGGGGCAGTGTTACGACAGCGAAAATCACGTGACGCTGGTTACACGTGATGAGTTTCTAGAAGGATCGGGGAACATCACGAATAATCCAGTATTTGCTAGGCGTCCTCTATTTTAGTATATGAGCCGGCAAATAAAGTGACGGCGATTAATTGAATTGCAGACAGAGGGATATAGAGACGGATAATCGAGTCAAGCCGTAAATAGGGTGCGTGAATCGTTGTGAATTCTAGTTTGTGTTTAAGTTAAAGTGACTGTGGAAATTGGGTGTATTGCAGGGTTGTGTTGAGAAGGAATAGAATGATTTTGTTTGTGTCGCTGAGGTTTCTCGGGAAGGGTTTTTGCAGGAAACTGACAAACGAACAGAGACGTAACAATATTATTCAACAAGTTTCATTCAATTTTATGAAGCAGAATTAGATAGTTCTAGGGTGGTGCAAAAAGTTTTGTCCATAGTCGTACATATTTTACAAATATAATAAAATTAACCGAATCAAGTCCACCGTTAATTAGAAGCATGTCTAAAAACAATAAAACACAGTTATTATAATGAACCACGATAGTGGTTCATAATACGGATCGCAAGGAGGTGCACAAAATCTTAACAGAACGTTCGGTCAAAATGCACCTTAAATAGTAAAGAATCAGTTCAAAAAACAATTTAAAACCTTTACTATTGACTGCTAAGGCTGTACACATATAAAAATGCACAAAAAAGCATGCATATTGGGCTTAAAAGGAAAACAAAATCCGTTTAAAGTGTCCCATTTGTAGTTATTATTCTCTTGCCAGCCTACAACAAAAATGGCTTGGTATATTGCACCCAAACCTTTTGTAGAATACTAAATAAGGTACGGTGAAGGTTGTAGAGGTACTGAAAAGTCGATTATTTTTTCTATATTTTAAATAATGTAAAAAAAGATAATAATTCAAATGTAAATGATGTTATCATTACCCATTCAAGTTAGCTTTATTAGATATTTTTGATTTGGAATTACCAGCCAATATTAGATGGACATTAAATTACTGTAACATGTATATACTCAATGCTTTTTACATTATACAATCAGAGTCTTTGCGGAGCCAACCCCCTATATTATGCACGAAGTAAAGGAGTAAAAAAAATCAATACACATAACATTAAATTTTATTACACATATTCGTAGAATAATTACTTTAAAATACACGAACGTTTATTTAAAGTGATGTTTTAGATGTACATGTTTTACTTGAAAGGGCTGCTTTTCTACTGGTAAAATTTTACACACGTTTAATGGCGGTTGTGTCTCAGTCTAGGCATATATTGGCCCATTGATGTGCATTATATACAGAGAATTTAGTTACACAGAAACTATAAATGCTCACTATATCATAGTTCAGTATAAAAAAAGTCGGCAGTTATTTGCAGGTTTTTAAATTCCCAACTTTTTATTTATCTTGTTCAAATGCTTTCATAACTTAAAAATAGATCACTTATTTTCATTGAATTTTTATTAAGTTATTTATTTAATAATAAACCAATTCTATGCTTTGGTTTATTGAAAGCTAGATTTTAGATAAAATGCTGGATGGAGAGTGCCTTACTTAGGCTCTAGTGGAACAGGATGAAGCAAAATCATAAGGAAATAAATTGAATATAAGCATTTGTAATTCATTAAAATGGTTTAGTGACTTCCATATTACAGTTACTTTCAGCTATCTCAGCAGCCACTATTAAACAATCATAGGCCTATGCATTATTATATGAATATACGATTATCTTATGGAGAAATTAACGAAAAACTTCACCAGATCATAACTTCATTAACATACACATTTTTATTCTTTCCATTTTTACAAGTGATACAGGATGTGAAACTAACATCTTCATATAACATAGAATTTAAAAAGAAACAGGTGGTGACATATATGCTAATGTTACTGTCCTTTGACCGTGAAATACCTTTCATAAAATAAACTATATGTATTGATTTAGCCAAGTATATATTACAAAAAATATTTTATCAATAATCTTGTTTACTGTGGAATACATAAATGAGCTTGTGAATACTGTGCAGAAGTGAACAATACCATGGTTAGTAAAACTTCAATACCTTGTGTGTGACACATGCTTTTTCACATACAACAAGTCCTGCATTCAAAGTAACATCCAATCAATTAAAAAGAAACAAAATTGACTTGAAATTCCACCTTGGAAATCTTACAGCAGACTAAAAACCTACAACTTGTGTACTTTATGAACAAATTAATTCAGCCAAAAAAAATCATATGAAAGAATAGATTTATCATAAGTATTGGGAATAACATTTATTTTGTAAATCAGGATAGTTACTGTTTTACAAAAACAAATTACAACAAACTATAGTATCAATCATAAGTTTTTTTATTCCTTACACACACAAATAAGTAGATAATATTCCTGATCAGTTAGTGCACACTAACATTGTTATAAATGTTCTATTTGGAGGATAATAATGTGTAGTTTTAGTATGTGCTAAAAATTCTCTTATTCGCAACTCGTTGATTAGATTTGGAACTAATAACTTACAAACACATCATCTCCGTTAGTTTTTCTTTTCAGGCTTATTGTCAGAGGGCATAAATACAATGTTGCAGCCCAGGTTCACACGATATCACATCAGTGAAGGAGCTCTACCACAGAATGACAAAGCTGTTACCTATTGATATATGTTTGAAAATCCTTTCACATGTTTTCTCCACTTGTTAGATAAATTATTCTTGAGGTGACAAATATACAACTTCAAATTGTAATTCAGTAATTTAATTATGTGTTCCTACATTTGAACAACTCTGATCTTTGTTCCTAAGCTTGTAAACTTCTTTCAAGTTATCTACACTGTATAAGGTATTGATCATGCAAAAATATAATTTATCTAAGTTAAAGGGTAAAACACGGTTGATCCAAACTACACAAATTCTCTCTTAAAACTCAAGAACTGCAGAAAGAAATAGAATGTGTCTGTTGCTTGATCTATAAAACGTACTAACTGTTTAAGCTATTTAAAATTAATTTTCTCTTGATAAATGGATTTAAGCCCAATTCATACAAGCATGACAATTTAATTCATTAAAGAAATAGATTTTTAGTAGTGTCAGTAATAATTTAAATATCCATATTATAGACAAAAACACATGAACAGTATTCCACCCCCATAGCTATACAAGCTTAAAAACACATATAAATTGGTATTGTGTTACTACTGCATTTACTACATACAGCAAGCATGAATTACTACCTTGGCCATACAACAGTACACAAATTGGGCTGTTTTTTTATTATTATAAAGGTTTCTAAATACTAAGAAGATTCTTAATATTGTAAATACACAAAATATCAATGCAATAGGCCTGTGCATAAATAGGGTGACTACCTTTGATTTTTCCTACAAAGTTCAGTAACTGAAACTTCAGTATTTTGACTTTCTTTATAAAGCAAAAACAAGTAACATATATATAATTACTGGTTCTCTGCTATCTATAACATCTACTCTTGCTAGTTTTATAAACTAATGCACATTTTGTTAAGAAAGTTTGGTTTTACCTTACAGGATGACTTTTAATCATACTTAAATAATACCAGAGCTTTTATTACAGCTCATAATTACTCGCTGTTTCTATAAATCCTTTAGAATCAGTTTACTAAAGCACCAGAACAATTATGAGAGTTTAAATCATATTTATCATTACTGGCCTCTTTATAGCCAGTCTAAAATTTTAAAAATGCACACACAATGTTTTGAAATACACATGTTAATCTCAAGTATTTGTTCATCACCAACAAACTGTTTTTAGACTGAAACTAAAAATGTATTAGTACAGTTATGTCACCTGTGTTCAAATTATACATTAATTTACATCAATCATGATGCCTGAATATAAGCAGAACAGTTCTTAACTATGTGAATGTTAGAGCTATGTAACAATTCTTAATGGATACTATAACATTTAAGTTAATATTAATCCTGTATCATATATTACTGCAACATAATCTATGTATAAAATAGAATGTTCTCTAACACTGTTTTACTGTAATATAGAGTTTAAACACTACCATTAGAAACTAATAATCTTATGTTACATAACTTGTGCAAACCTACACTAGGGCTAACTGTCCCTAATTTTCAACTGACTTACTAGAGGGAAGGTAGCAAGTCAACATCACCCACTATCAACTATAATCAAAGAGTGGGATTTCAGTGTCATTCTTATAATGCTTTTCAACTGACTTACTAGAGGGAAGGTAGCAAGTCAACATCACCCACTATCAACTATAATCAAAGAGTGGGATTTGAGTGTCATACTTATAATGCTTTTCAACTGACTTACTAGAGGGAAGGTAGCAAGTCAACATCACCCACTACCAACTATAATCAAAGAGTGGGATTTGAGTGTCATTCTTATAATGCATCCATGGCCCTACAAGTGTGATGTATGATTTTGTAACAATGGGACATGAACAAAAAATCTTCAAATAAACAGTCTGGCACACTCATCCCAAAACTATCATAATAAGGCCATCTTGGCTAAAATTCTAGGCATGTTTTAATGTGTGGAAATGGTTTTATCCATGTCAGAAACCTCGTATACTGTGATTATGTAATTATTAATTCAAATTTACACTATCACCATCATGATTTCATTTTTGTTCAATACACTTGTTCTACTCTTTAGATTATCAACATGCATTGATAATAATTACTAGCATGCTAATGAAACACACAATTGTCTTTAGTCACAAAAACTATTTATTGTGCAAAATATTTTTAATTTATGATGGCTGGCATCTTTTATTTTTTAACATGTATTTTGAAGTACATGTTTCAAGTATAATGACAGAGCCTGTAAGATATGTTTTTCATTGGGTTATGATGAATACATACAAATCAATGATTATTTTATTAATGTATATTTTTCTTACCAATTCATTAAAACGTGCCAACTTAATCCTTGGTTCTTTTTTATTTTGTAAATTACTACTACTGCAAAGGCCTTTTATCAAATTGTATGATTTGGTTCTTGGATAACTATCATGATCATTAACAGTCACATAAAGATAAAGCATGTAAACAGATGTGATGTAGCATACATAACACAACAAACACAAGTTTTTATTTTTTTTGCTAAAGATGTTGTTATAGGCTCTTTTCATTAAAATATTTATATGATTCAAAGTAGCTAATAATTGTCATCATGGAAACAAAATGGAAAACCAGCCTTAAACTGAATGATTAGACAATAACTATTTAGTAATGTTGAATCTTTGGAACGCTTCTGGATAGTAATTTACAATAAAATGCCGCCATGCATTGTTTAACTTATGTTGTAATTTTTTTAATGGAATTTAAACTAATTCATAAACAAGCAATTGTTTTACGATTAGTTGACGTCGTTTCTTGGGATAAAATTGGAAAATAATATAAAATAGGTGGATTCAAGCAATGATATTTTATGTCAATTTATTATCACAAATTTAGTCACAGCTTTGAAAATACATTTTTAGTAAATTTCTTAATGTTTAACTTTGGACACAAGCACTTAATCTCTTATTAATAGGTATTATTTCTACATATCAAACTTCACCTTTCTCTTAAACCATAGTGTGTTGTTGCACAATGATTTCTATATATGTACACAGTTTGAAAGAGAATGAATATTCATATAGCATAAACACATTTTTCTTATAAAATGACTAGTTTTTGATAAGCGACTCTGTGCCAAAACTCTTTTTTTAAATTAATAGTTTGGATGAACAGCTAGCCAATACTCCGACGTTCTGCTGTCCAAGAACTTTCCCCACCATATTCTATGTGTCCAATGATGTATCACTTCTATGAAGGCAGTTAAGGATGAGGAACCAAAGAAAGTAATTAACAACATACAATTAGTAAAGTCTCAAGCACAGTTAATACTCAGAATACCTTAAAATCAGCAGAACACTACATGGATGGATCAACTGCTGTGCAGAAAGAATATGACTGGGATAAAACCTTCAACTTAGGCATATTAGAGGCTGAAGAGTAAAGGAATGGATAAGAGGCCAAAAAAAAAAGGGGGAGATCTACATCTAAAACCAGAAATCTCTGGACAAGTACCTCCAAGGTAGATGAATTAAGATACCACTGTGGAATTGTCCAAATTAATCAGCATAATATGATCACAAATACAGTAGCAGAAGAGTAACATACGCCAACAGACAGGAGATTAAAGTGACAAAGAAACCCCACTGGTTTTACTCGCCCTGAATAAAATAACATGGATGTCTAACAATACTATTCTTTTATGGTTCTTTAACATCCACTGGAAGTCCCTCAGATGAGCATGCTTCAAGAGAGAGATGTATCAGTGATAAATAACATCCCCAATAATATAACTGAAATGAACTAACCATCTTAAAAGAAACTGGGTAAGGCCTTCATTGGGATTTGCAACTTTAACAATCAATACCTTCTGGAAGTGGACTGTTAAAAATGAAACAAAAGTTGAATGTTTTTAGGACTACTTGAAAATAATACAGTTCATACAGTGGCAAAAAACTAATTGAACTAACCTAGAATATTACAAACATCTCAATACATAAAAAGACATAACATATTAGCATAAAATACTAGGGTCTTTCAAGAATAGCCTCTTTTTTCTTTTCTTGGACAAACTGTAAGAGGATGGGGAATTTCCTGGATGTTATAGAATGCATAAGGATCATGTTATAATAATTTTAGACTGTAATATAAAAAAAGGATTATACATAATGTGAGAAGACTTACGTTACTACAGCTTTAGAAATATTATATGTAGGTGTTCATTAAGATGTGAGACTAGTGCACATTACCACAGGATCAAATAATATATGTATGTGTTCATTTAAGGTGTGAGACTAGTACACATTACCACGGGATCAAATAATATATGTATGTGTTCGTTAAGGTGTGAGACTAGTACACATTACCATGGGATCAAGTAATATATGTATGTGTTCGTTAAGGTGTGAGACTAGTACACATTTCCACAGGATCAAATAATATATGTATGTGTTCATTTAAGGTGTGGGATTAGTACACATTACCATGGGATCAAGTAATATATGAATGTGTTTGTTAAGGTGTGAGACTAGTACACATTACCACAGAATCAAATAATATATGTATGTGTTCATTAAGGTTTGAGACTAGTACACATTACCACGGGATCAAATAATATATGTATGTGTTTGTTAAGGTGTGAGACTAGTACACATTACCACAGAATCAAATAATATATGTATGTGTTCATTAAGGTTTGAGACTAGTACACATTACCACGGGATCAAATAATATATGTATGTGTTTGTTAAGGTGTGAGACTAGTACACATTACCACGGGATCAGCTTCTTTTCACACACAAATACCAAGCAGTGTTATTTAAGGCTTTCTTTGTCAACTACTAGTAGTAACACAGCTACATTTAAGGTAATACCTAAAGCAAGAGAAAATTCAAAGTATTTTTTAAAACTTAAAATCTATCAGAGGTGTAACACAACCATATTTAAGATAATTCCCAGAGCAGTAAGAAAGAATCTGATTTTGTTAAAGCTTTCCTTGTCAACTACTAGTTTTAACTTAGGCCCATTTAAGGTAATTCATAGAATAAGAAAGAATCCATGGATTTTCTAAAGTTATTCTTGTCAACTATCAGTTGTAACACGGACCTATTTATGATAATTTTAAGAGTAAAAACAGTATTCATTCTCAGTTAAATTTAATTGTACTGAACAATATGAGCATTACCTGACCAATTCTCAAAAGCTCTCTCTCTATAACAGTTTTTTGTATAACTTGTTAATACTACGTGTATTTTTGAAAAACAAATATTTTAAAGAATCTTCAAACATTACCATCTAAGGCTTTACTTAACAAAACCTTCTCAGGAAAAATACTACGTCTACACTTTATCATTATTTCTTACTTAACTTGATTAGATGTAACATCAGCTGAAAACTGCAAAACCTTCATTAACTGTATTTTTTTTCTTGCCAACGTTTCAGTTAGTATGAAATACCAGTAATTATAGAATATAAAACAATGAGGCAATAATAACTTATTTAAAGCAAGCTTTATATTATTGTGCATCCATGTCTCATACAAATCTGACAACAGAGGTGATTACAGTTTTAGTAATGTGAGAAAGTGAAATCAACATTTCTTGACTTCAAATAAAGTAAATGTGTAATGCTTGGAGACGGCTTGAATGGGTAATGAAGAAAAACTCAAATGTAAGTTTAACATAACAGAAAATGTACAACGTTTTGACAAGGTTCTCTCACCATCAAACGTGTACCTAATCATTTATACAATCGTTTTTTTTTAACTCAAAAATTTCAGTCATTTCTAATGATTACCATCTACTTGTAAAATCTAACCCTGGTCTTTCTGGGGGACAACTGTTTTTTAACATTTATTTTATTTCTAATGATCACCGTACTTCAAAAGTGAAATATTTTGATTCTTATTTAACCACATTTGACAACATGTATCACCTATTTAATTTATTTGTATAGGAATTATTATATTATGTGCACTTTTTAATCTCTCACACAAATAATTTATACCCAGTTATACTGGATAAATGTTTGATGAGTACAATTACACTAGACTGACTATAATTAATTTAAGAAAATTACTTATTTTTATACAGTTTGAACATTACCACTTATTTTCTTTAAAAACAGTAATTCTAATAATAATTTGCAAGTTGCAACATAATAACTGGTACCTAAGTAAATTTATTACTTGCTAAGGATATAATTATAAGGTAGGTTTGTTTTGTTGGATTTCGTGCAAAGCTACCCGAAGGCCATCTGCAATAGTTAACCAAGTGATAGAACTAGAAGAAAGGCAGCTAGTACACACCACCCACAGAAAACTGTTGAGCTATTCTTTACCAAAGAATACTAGAACTAACAATCATATTATAATGCTCCTATCATGGCTGAATGGGTATGTTCAGTAACAGGTTTCAATCCCATGACCTGCATATTGCGAGTCAAACATCCTATCCACCAGGTCTATATAAGTTTACCCTGGAACAGAAATGGAATCACAGTTGCTCACATATTAGTAGTAATTCTTTTTAACATATTTAGTTTCACAAATTAAATTTTGCATATTCAATGATGCACACTTCTCAAAAGTGAAATTTTACTTTTTTCTCAATGTAGGATTTCCAAATTATTTCCTTCCAGTTTCAAGCACACTAAGTTAAAATATTTGTAAAGGCAATTTCATAGTCACTACAAATAAAAGCATTATTGTTTTGTTAAGGGTCATAACTAAAATGTGTTGTCTTTTTCCATGCTTCTCCTACTTTTGCTAAATGCACGAACAGTTTTTTAAAATAAAAAATTTAACATCTTAAAAGAGCTTGTCGTGAAATGGCTCATTACACAAAAAGTCTGAAACATCTGTTGAAAATGGCAGAAATGAATCAATAAATGCCTGAGGAGAAAGAAAAAAAAACTTTGTGAATTTTTTTATTATTTCATGTTCTGAGATTATCTCATTAAGAGTATTTTATCAAACAAACAAAAGTCACCTAGTGTATATATTTACATAACATTTGACTGGTACACATACAGATATCTGATCACAGGATATATTACTTAACCAATGGATGGTGCTTATAAGGCTACAGTGGATTCCTCACGAAGACGAAGAACGAGGAATTGCTCGTACAGAGGAGTCTGCATCGTCCCTCGAGGAAGCCGAAGACAGCATAATAGGGACAGGAGATGGAGAAGCACTTGAAGAGGAGGAAAACTTCTGATGCATTTCTCGAGCTATTTTGTATACATATGTGATGTCTGGCCTTTTCTCTGGATCAGGGTTAATACATGCAGCTACCAAATCTCTCAACTAGAGTAAGAAAAATGTTCATAATGGCTTTTTAGAATATGAAAAACCTAATTAAGTGCTACCATATGTGCTGCTGTCTACACTCTAAAGTGTATTTCTAAGTTTTTACCCTATAAATAGAACAAATACTTGGATTTATAGAACATAATGGATTATAATCAACAATGAATTTAAAACAAGCCCTGCAAGTAACAAGTCTATACACCTGTATAATCAATATGTTTATTTTGATACTTGTATAAGTAAAGAACTTTTACCTTTTTGGGGTAAGATAATTACACACTATCAAAAGTAGGGCTAGATGATAATCTTGATTAACTATGAGCATTGATTACATTGATTAGCGTCATATAAAATAATCATTTAATCAATACTACGATTAAATCAGGAAAATAGCCAACTGGTGATTACGGTTACTACTGTTTTCGATTATCCTAACAATCCAGTAATCAAAATCATGATTAAATTGATTAGTATCACAAAAATGATCAACAAATTGAAAAAGTGTTTGTGATTACTACTGTTTTGGTACTCCAATTATTCATTAATCAAAATCTTGTTACTATAATTTTTCATTATTACCACTGATTGATTCAAGTTGGTTCAGTTTATTAAATTAGTGTTATGACTCACAAAAATAATCAACAAATCAAAATTAGTGTTTCAATTATTCTAACTATCTTAGTAATTTAAATATTGGCATAATGTTTGACTGTTGTTAAGCACAAAGCTACAAAATGGACTATTTGTATTCTGCCCATCACTGGTGACAAAATTAAATTTTTTTTGAGTTACAAGTTGTTTTCTTAGCTCTCTTGTAAGAGTAATTAATCAAACAAATTTATAAATATACCACAGAGAATAGTTTAGATAAAATAATCACTTGCATGTGGATACATGAATCACAGCTAAAAACAAAAACAGTTTTCATCTTTTTACAAGTTTATTCAATTTAAAGAAATTAATAGCACAAAAAATAGTAGAATTCCACTGTATTTACTACACTAAATTGTTGTCAACTAGAAAATCTATTTAAATTTCCTTTGAAACTTTATAAAAATCAGTGACATTTTAATTGTAACCACATCTAGTTTCAGAGTATTAAAGATAGTTTCAAAAGTGCAACAAATAGGAATGATGAGGGCGCTGCAGTACTTGCTAGTTGATGTACAAACACAGGTGGTTTCAATTGTGTTCAATGGTTTTTAGCACCTTCACTACAAAAACTGTTCCAGTATCAATTAACACTCCAATGTGGAATGTTGAAACTGACAGTTATTAATCTGGTTCTTGCAACAATTCACAATGAAGAATGCTAAGTTAACATTAAAGCATCACCTACACTGACATTAAATGTCTTACTTTTGATTTGCAACTTCTTATAACTTTCTAAATTCTAAAATGCACCAAAGAAATCAAAAAACAGTAACTTGAAATGCAGTGACACGTGCTTTGGTTAGATGGCATGGTTTTAACATATAAAATCATTAGTACAGATGAAGCTATTAACAGAATAATTTCATTGATCCAATATTCACTGACTGCTTCTTACAAGACCAAAGAAAGTCTTGAAGTACCACTAAGGCATCCAAGGCTATATTTCACCAATCAAATGGACTGAAAAATATTTATTTCAATGAAGTGACAATGTAATGTTGATTTAAATTGTTCTCTAAAGTTTTCATACCAAAACAAAAGCCATAGTCATGAGTAGTTAACTTTACTGCAACTACAAGAATACTTCAATTTTAATAAGCAGTTTTATTTTGTGATGAAATAGTAAAGCAGAATAAATAATAATAATTAGATTTTAAAAGCAGCAGTAACATGGATTGGAACTGTTACAACAGCGGAAGTCACGCGATGCTGGGAGCATGCACGCTGGAGTTTCTCGAAGGATCATGAATTTGCCCGCCAGCTCGAGTGTGATCTAGATGCCCTCTTTTTTAGTATATATACAAGCCTGCCAAATAAACCCAGCAGCAGATAGATAATTGAGTCACGCGAACAGTAGGCACCGTAAGTAAAGTATGTGAATCACTGTGATTTATAGCGTGTGTTATAAAGGTTGTTAAGTTTAAACTGACTGTGGAAATTCTATGTATTACAAAAAGTTGTATCGAGAAAGAATAAACTGGTTTAATTAAGAAAGGACTTGTATCACTGAAGTTCCTCGGAAAGAATTTCTACCGGAAATTATCAAACAAGCAGATACGTAAGAGAACATTGATTATGGTGCTTAGGAGTTGACTGCTACACTTGATACTTTACCAGCTCTAAACACTATAAAACAACTTGGGTCATAAAATATATAACAAAAATTTATATTCCAATTCTGCAAATGTCTTCTGATTCATTAGTAAAAAGATTAATTAATAAAACTGAAATGCTAAGCCTAATTGACTATTCAAAACTGCTAATGTTTGCAAAATTGATCAGTTTGTACATGTAGATGTATATTTTAAATTATGGTTATTGGAACCAAATAATCATAAGTAGTCTCTCAATACAACTTCATAAAGTGTGGTCTAAGTTAAAAACACATTATTATTTCAAAAACTTTGGAAATTAACTGAGAGAATTTTGAAGATTTACTTTTAAGTTCAAACTTTTCCTTCTAGTTAATATTGTTGAAAATAGTCTTTGCCTTTTGAAACATCATAGTCTACATTCAAGCAGAATTAGTAGATTGTATAGTCACCAATATATGTTCCTCTAAGAGGCACCCTTTTCCAGTCAACCTAATACAAATACTCTGCCTAAGATATCTGCTTGAGAAATTTGTCTTCATAAGCATATTTAGGTTTTTTTTTCTTTAGTAATCTTTCTGATTTCTTTTTCTTGTTCTTTTAATTTTTTTTCAAACTGACTGGCCTAAATAAGAAAGTATTCTGACAATATTTAAATTAATTTATTTTTTTATAGCAAGGCTACACAATGATCTTTTTTGTTTACCACAGGGAATTGAACCCCAAGTTTTACTACTGATCCACTATTGGACAAGAGGATTTGTAAAACTGTATTTGAGAACTTTTAGTATAACGGGTAAAGTCTAGTTTTATTTTGGGATAAAGAGAAAAGAGAAACAATTTCATGTGCTTAAAAGTTTTTATATGTTTACAAAACTATAATTTGATTTCTATAAGCAGCTTTTACTGACACCCAAAGTTATTCACCTCTTCAGAGTAGATGTCAGCTGGTAGAGGTGGGTAGTCACATTCTTCAATTTTCTTACAAAGTGAGTACAAGTTCATTCTTTCACCATAAAATGGTGATTGTAGAGCTGCCATCTGGAGGAAAAATTAAAAACAAAGTTCTAAAAATGTAGTGTACATATTCAATAAAAGCAATTTTCTGTTATTTCATAACTGTCCAAAACTCAAATCTTTAGAAGTTTTAATAATAGCACCAATCGAAAGACATTGATGAATAATAACTTTATTATTAAAATCACCATCTCAATAAAAATGTAAAAACATTTAAAGTATTGCTCTCCTTATATCTCCACATATTACCATATATACATTATTACCATAAACACACATTACCATGTATACATTATTACCACGTTCCTACAGAACTACAGAAGTATCTCCTTTATACCAGCAGAATAGTGCAAGAATACTACCAAATTTAAAATCTCTGTGCTGTGCACTATCAATCCTTGTGTACTTGTTCCCAAATGTAGCATTGCTTGCATACTGTGTTGACACAATGCAGTTACAAAAGTTCCCTATGTGATACTATTAGTTATGTGTACAACTTTTATCAATAAGGAAGTTTCTTATCACTCAAAACGTGTCCTTTACTCATCATTAGTCTATCTACAACTTTTATCAATAAGGTAGTTTCTTATCACTCCAAAACGTGTCCTTTACTCTTCATTAGTCTATCTACATCTTCTATCAATAAAGAAGTTTCTTATTACTCCAAAACGTGTCCTTTACTCATCATTAGTCTATCAACAACTTTTATCAATAAGGTAGTTTCTTATCACTCCAAAATGTGTCCTTTACTCATCATTAGTCTATCTACATCTTCCATCAATAAGGAAGTTTCTTATCATTACAAATAGTGTCTTTTCTAAGGTAGTCACTTGGTAAATAGCTATGCAATCTGCAAGGCTGAAGACAATTTAGTTTTTATAATTCATTTACATATTGTAGAAAATGAAGTAAACCCCACTTATACCCCCCCCCCCCCATCAAGGGTGTAGGATATTTTCTCCTGCACTACCAACTTAAGGGGTTACCCTACACACATTTGTTATACTATAAATACTATACTTAGCTTCCAGACAGACCTGCCTGATATAAATTATGGAAGAATACAATAGGTTTATTTCAAAAACTTCAAGAAAAAGTACACAAGATCAAAGTAATAAGGTAACCATCCCAGCTGTCAATACATTAAGTCAAAATATTAAACAACATCCAAACAAGCTTGGCTATGAAATTGTTTATTGTTTGTTGAATTTTATGCAAAGTTTTGTGAAGTGTATCTGCAGTAGCCATCCCTAATTTTGAAGTGATTGATTAGAGGTAAGGCAGCTAGTAAACAGCCCTCATTGCTAACTCTTTGGCTACTCGTGTCAAACAAATTGAGGTATTTAGCTTGTTATTCTAATAACTCCTCCATGGTCCCAAAATGTGATGCTATAGGTTTTGTGGTAACAGCATGCAAACTGTAGAATCTCAGCTCCACAGTCCAGCATACTAACCACTGGACCCCACTCAACCACATTTCTTATAATAAACAATTTTTGTCATTCAACACACACACATATGTATATTTTAAATAATTCCTTACCTCATACAACAAACAGCCAAGAGACCAAATATCTGATTTGAAATTGTATCCATGTTCATGAATTCTCTCAGGTGACATATAATATGGGGTTCCCACTGAGATAAGATAAGCACAATTAAAAATAGTCATCTCTCTCTCTCTCCACACACACACACATATACACATTCCAGTAAACCAAGAATATACAACTTTTAATGAGACACTGCTACAACATACACACACACACATATATATATATATATATATATATATTCCAGTAAACCAAAATTATACAAATTTTAATGACACACTGCTACAATATAACACACACACACACACACACATATATATATTCCAGTAAACCAAGGATATTCAAATTGTTATTATAATTATTTGAAGGAAATAAAAATCAATAAGTTAATTTAGTGCCTTGCAACATATTCAAAACTTTAACTGTACAAACTGGAATGTGAAAATGGAAGTATTAATTCATTACAGCCATATACAAGAGAGTATTTTTAAAACTTAGCCACATTCTAATGTTATGTATTTTAAGTAAATTATCTGTCATTATTCCATAATCTACAATATCATTCCTGAATATTATGAGTTCTTTAAAGACTTAAAAATTCTTAAATGAAGCAACAAATATATTTTGTATGTTTGTTTTGTTGGATTTTCTACAAAGCTATACGAGATAGCCACCCCTAACTTCAAAGTGATAGGCTAGAGGGAATTCAGCTATTCAACACCACTCACCGCAAACTCTTTCTTGACCAGAGTGGGAGTTTTTCTTATATATTTTGAATTCAAAAGACTAAAACCATGGAATTGTAGCTCCATACCAGTCTGTTTGGCCATATTTTGTAGATATAAAATTTTAATGTTTACTGAAGAAATCAGTACAATTTAAATAGTGGACTCTCATATGTATAACAGTTTCTAGTTACCACTGGTCAAATGACTAAAGTTCCATTCACTTTGAGATTTTATGACACAGGCTTTGAGAAATAAAGTACTGTATTCTCACATACACAACTGTTCTTAAATTCATCAGACCACTTGATACCTTTTCTATTAAGTTTCTGACATCATGTCAGGTATTTCTTACAATAAATTTAAGACTACAACCAACTTTTCCTCTCACTTTGGATACAAGTTCGTAGCCACTGGGGGCTATGTGAAATTTGAACCAACTTTTCCTCTCACTTTGAATACAAGTTCGTAGCCACTGGGGGCTATGTGAAATTTGAACCAACTTTTCCTCTCACTTTGGATACAAGTTCGTAGCCACTGGGGGCTATGTGAAATTTGAACCAACTTTTCCTCTCACTTTGGATACAAGTTCGTAGCCACTGGGGGCTATGTGAAATTTGAAAATAATTAATAAATTACATTCAACTAACCAATCATTCCCACATGAGACTTGGATAATTAGAATAGTCAAAAACGGTAATGATCGAAAACATTAATTTTGATTAAGTTGAACAACCTTGATTAATTGGAATTTATAATAAGAAATCATAATATCAACATTTTGATTACTTGAATAGATAGAATAATCAAAAATACTAATTATGATTAGTTTATTATTTTGTTACATTAATCCTTTATGATAATTGAATATTTTAAGTAATACTAATTGATTGTATTAATTCATTGCCCAGCTCTACTCATAACTTGCTGCCATTGAAAATCTCAGAACTCTATCCACCAACATAATTTATAAGAGCTCTCTAACAACAGTTAACAAATTTAATAAAATTCTAGCTGTCATTCTTGTAGACTAACTTAGGAAATTCTCTTTTTTTTCAAGGAATAATGATGTATTAGGTTTTGAAGACAATCATACCTTATTACAACAGGTAAACTATTAGAATTCAGAATATATAGTTTTTGTTATAAAAAACTAAACGAAATCTTTAACTACGTGTTAAATTCTTCAGCACATGTTGTATTCAATTTTCTTGCAGCCATGGCTGCCTATTTGTACACAAAACTGAGTATTTAAAACCATTTAAAAAATCACTTTAACAACTGATACTATAACAATAATTTGGTGACTAATATAATCATTATGTTTATACACTCTTTAGTAGGTCTACAAGTAATAGTATTTTGTGTTGTTGTTCTATCTGTACAAGTTAAAATTGCTGTTTTTTTCTATTAACAACTAAAGAAAAGAAGACCAATCAGAAAACTATAATCAACAAAGTATAATATCACACAATGCTGAATTTAAAGCAAGCACTACACCTAAAGCTTATTTGCTGGTTTCACATACTACAAATATCTTTACATGCCAAGTTCAACATAAAATCTTCAGGCAGGGAGTGTAGCTATCACTTTTATAACTTACAATATTTTATCTTACCTAAGGAATGAGCTGCCGTGGTTCTTGAACTGAAAAATCGACCAAGCCCTAGATCACCCAGTTTCACAACTCCCTGGGCAGTGATGAATACATTTGCGGGCTTGATATCTGTAATACGTATGCATATCAGTTCACTTATTTTACTTAGCATATTCCAAACATTTAATCTATGTTACACTAGGTTTGACCCATAAACTCAATGATTATTAATTAGTTAACTTTTACATCTTACACTTATAATACAACAATTCTCAGTTATCTTGTTAGTATGTGAAGAAAAATAATGATACCAGTACAAAGTTATTGGTCATCTAACATGGCATGCTTAGAAAATTCAAAGTTCGGCTAGTACATTCTTAGGGCATGCTTCCTAGGATTTGTTTTTATTTTAATTCACAATTCAAAAATTGTTACTTTTCTATTTTGAAGGACAACAAGTACTTGAAAGACCTAAGCACATTTCACTGTGGTCTCAGTTTTTCCAAAACATTTCTTGATACTTGAAGCAAAATTCAAGATTTCCCAGACCTGCAAACGCACGCATAGAAAAGGTTATTTCAATTTTTCCTCACAATTCTATCCACATAACTACTACTTTAGTTTGTAATTTGGTTTTAAAGAGTAATAAAAACTTCAAACATATATATTTCATACTGCAGTACTACATACAAAAAAATTCAAACACAAAAAGCCAAAACACTACATGATCACAGATATAACACATCAAACATCCCTTGTTAATGTGGACTACATTATACTGAATGAAAGAGCATAATATACATACAACATTCTATAATACTATAATAGCACACCAAGTCAGAGACGTAGACCATACAGAAACATGGAATAGTGTTATAATAATTAGATATGAACCACACACAAGAAACAGATAAAAATTTTCTTTAGTCACCAAACTAATAGCATACTCAGTCAACCTATCGTAGAAGTCAGTAAAACTCAGATAACTCCATCATGAAACTATTCAGATAGTTGGTTCAAGGCCTAATGGGAGACTGCTGATGAATCAGTAGTATATTTTTTCTAACTAAAAAACCCGTAACCAAATTTCAGCTCCTTTTAATGATGTACACACAGTCCTTAATAACTAGTATCTCATTAGAAAAATTATATAATTAATAATTAGGCTCAGGTGAACCTATAGGTTACTAACCATGATATATGGTCACCACGGCTTCGTTACCAGTTTTGATAATCAAAAACGTATTGTAAGATTCCAAGAAAATTTTAACAGCTACTAAACTCCTCTCTGTGCATGACCAGTTTGAATGTACATGTTCTGGAGTCTTGGTAATCCAAAACGTACTGTAAGATCCCAAAAAAATTTCACCAGCAACTAAACTTACCTCTGTGCATGACCCGTTTTGAATGCATATGTTCTAGAGCACTACAAAGCTGCACAAAATACTTCCAAACTGTCTTCTCTGGAATCAGTCGCATCTGTCGTTTGAAATGCTGTCAAATATACAATACAGACAGTGTAATAATCAAAGCTTGACTATCTAAGTCAGTATATGAGTTTAAAACTTAAAGTCTTAATTCTTTAACCTTATCATTGCATAGCATTCTCAAACTATCTCAAATCAGTTACATTTATCTAAATATCATACTATTTCTAGTCAGGTGGTTCTAGTTCTTTTAAAAGATTAAAGTTGGTTGATTTATTCTATATTTTGAATTTGATTCTTAACACTAAATCTGGATAATTCAATTGAACAATGGAAGTAGAAGTTAAAAATTTTTTATATAATTTTTATGAACACAATTACAACTTTTAATGATAAATGCTCAAGTTGTTGTCATATGAAAATGTACACTATATACACATAGAAGTGCCCTGATAATAGTCTGAATAAATGTTTAATAACTGCTATAAAAATCATCTAACTATATTTTTATAATGTAAATAGTTTGAAAATCTTTACTGACACACACACACATATAAATATATATACACATACACACAAACACATATAGAATTTGCCTGTATTTACGTAAAATTCAATGTTTCTCTAGCCATTTTGTCACGCATAGATTGAACATGTTCTCTTGAGCCCTCTCACACTTAGTGTCCTATTTTGTTACCTTATTTGCATATATATATATATAGTATTTCAATTTTTTGCCAACATATCAAATGCTTTTTTTTGCCCATAATAAATACTATGTATATGTATGACAATATTCTTTAAAAAAAATAAAATATCAAAATTTCATGACACACATTGCAAATGAAACTCTCTCTCAAACCTGTCTCATCTCTGAGCAACCAGTCTTTTAAAAAAAATGGAAATAAGAACTCTCTGTTGTCCCTAATAAATTATTTACTGTAATGGTTAATTTCCTGTATTTTAACAGCGATGAACACATATAAAATAAGTTGCCTTAAGCAATCATTTAGCTATTTTTGCTAAAAAACTAAGTTACACAAGAGAAACTTATAAAAACAATTAGCCCATCTTCATGTTCGTTGTTAAACCCAACATTATACAGTGGGCTATCTGTGCTATGTCTCTCACAAGTATCAATAGAACACATAAAACACAAAAAAGGGAAGAAGATCTGCATGCACATATAAACAATAACAAAAATACACTAATTGTTCTGCTCTCCAAAGAAAGGTGTATTAGCTGAAATCAGACTGTCAATAACTAAACGTATTATGAGTGATAATATAAACTGGCTTATGAAGCTTGAATTACAAACCACCAAGTAATAAAACTAAAACATTGCTACAAGGTACCTCAGTTAGGCCTAAACTTTACAGTGGTTAATATAAAATGTTGCCAGATAGTCTATAGAGTACAAGGGTATGAGAAGTCAGATGTTTATATCATGATATTAACCTAACAACACATCAACCTTTTTGTAAGTACACAAGATTGACAGTAAAAAGGTTTTTTTTTTTTTTTACAAAGACTAAACACACAGACATATACTTAAAGTAATTAGAACTGTAACACAGTAGAGAATGAGATTAAGGTCTATACATTTAACCTAACATTAACTATATACACACACACACACATACATATATATATATATATATATTAAGACACATGATCTTGAACTCCTAGACAATGTCAGTTTCATCCACAAGCCCTTGATAATTCTGTGAATACAGTTACACAATTACAAAGACATTACATCCCAAACTCACCTTAATCATTCTTGACAGGTCTCCTGCATCAGCTAACTCAAGAACAATGTGTAATTCATTATCTTCTATAAAAGATGCCAAATATTTGATGACGTTGGGATGATTTAATTGCTGAAGAGAAAAACAAAACAAAAGAAGTATGAAATATTACATACAAAAAAAACTCATAACTAATGTTTGAATGCTTAAATTTCAATCAAATTTCTCAGTTATTCTAACTATCCAGTAATTGAAATATTGCCCTTATGATTTTGTATTATTAGATGTGAGTAATTCAGGTTTGTTCAGCTTAATCGATTGGTGTTGTAGCTCATGAAAATAATAAGTCAATCAAAATTATGGTTTCCATTTATTTCTGTTTTTGATTACCCCAAATACCCAAGTAATTGAAATACTGTCATTATGTTTGTTTGTTGTTAAGCACAAAGATATACAATGAGCAAGCTGTGCTCTTTCCATCACAGGTATGAATACCCAACTTGTAACATTTTAAGTTGTTTTATTCACCACAATTTAAAGTAATAAATATTTTTTTACAGCAATTTCACAACAATAATCAATCACTTGAATGTAATCAATTAATGAGCATGACAACTGATTTGATTAGTAAGTTCCATTAATTCCTCAGCTCTAATTTTGAGCATTTCACTTTTTTTTGCTTCTAAGAATATAGATAGTGAGAATTAACTATATCACATGAAATTAACCCTAAAATATAATTTTATAAGCTAACATATGGGTGCTGTGTTTCTGGTATAAACTAGAGTTAATGTGTGTATCGCGTGACATGATTTATGCAGCATACAAAACAATGACTACAAGTTTTCAAGTAACTATTTCAAATATTACATCTAATTCTTAATACATGTATATCAGCTCACTTGACAGTTTTGATTAAACAGTTTGGTTTCCTTTTTTTCCCAGTAAAATAAAAACCTCTTCCCCTAACTATTAACTACCAGGCATTTAATCATTTTGTCTATGGTGGTTTTGAGAAAACAGTAAATGTGTTAAGAGGTCACTTGCTCCATCCAACTGTTAGTAAATAGATGTTTCTCTTAAGCCTTAAGCAGTTAATTTTCTATCTACAGATGCCACATAGAATGAGCTAGTAAAAACAAATCTTTTTTAACCTTTCTACTACAAACATAATTTCTCATCTGTAGCCAACTAAAGACCAGTGTGTAATTAACTTGATGCAGAGTCAGCTCTCATGCCAATCAGTGTTGTAAGATATTTTCTTTTCAAATGTCAAAGAGAAATGATCTACTAATACTTACTATTTTATTTTATATGACTCAAAATACTTTCTGGTTCTTCAAACTATAAATGAAAAGCTATAAAATTAACAATGATGTTTTGTTTTACTTGAACCAGATATGATGAAACCCAAATGGAAGAATCTGATAATGGGTAACACAACACGGGAGTAAATACCTGCAAAATGCTATAATTATTATTTTAAGAAAATGGGAATTCACAACACCATTCTCAATTAATTACCTAGCCTCTGTTCCTTATCTGCTTTTAACAACACATGGTCTAGCCTCTTTAAGTAACACATAGCCTTGCTTCTGTTCCATAGTTGGTATTAACAACACATGGTCTAGACTCTTTAATTAACATGTAGCCTTGTTTCTGTTCCTTAGCTGCTTTTAACAACATATGGTCTAGCCTCTTTATGAAACATTTAGACTAGCCACTGTTCCTTATCTGCTTTTAACAACACATGGTCTAGCCTCTTTAAGTAACACATAGCCTTGCGTCTGTTCTGTAGTTGGTATTAACAACACATGGTCTAGCCTCTTTAATTAACATGTAGCCTAATTTCTGTTCCTTAGCTAGGTTTAACAACATATGGTCTAGCCTCTTTATGAAACATTTAGACTAGCCACTGTTCCTTATCTCATTTTAACAACACATGGTCTAGCTTCTTTAAGTAACACATAGCCTAGTTTCTGTTCCCTAGCGGGTTTTAACAGCATATGGTATAGCCTCTTTAAGTAACAGATAGCTTAGCCGCTGTTCCTTAGCTGGTTTTAACAACACATGGTCTAGCCTCTTTAAGTAGCATGTAGCCTAGTTTCTGTTCCTTATCTGGTTTTAAGAACATATGGTCTAGTCCCTTTAAATAACATTTAGCCTAGTTTCTGTTCCTTAGCTGATTTTAACAACATATGGTCTAGCCTCCTTATGAAACATTTAGCCTAGTCTCTGTTCTTTTATGGTTTTAAAAACCTATGGTCTAACCTCTTTAAGTAACACATACCTAGCCTCTATTCCTCATCTGGCTTTAACAACAGATGATCTAGCCTTTTTATGAAACATTTAGCCTAGCCTGTGTTCTTTTCTGGTTTTAAGAACATATGGTCTAGTCCCTTTAAATAACATTTAGCCTAGCTTCTGTTCCTTAACTGGTTTTAACAACATATGGTCTAGCCTCTTTAAGTAACATGTAGCCTAGTTTGTGTTCCTTATCTGGTTTTAACAACACATGGTCCAGTCTCTAAGTAACACATAGCATAGTCTCTGTTTCCTAGTTAGTTTTAAGAACATATGGTCTGGACTTTTTTATGAAACATTTAGCCGAGCCTCTATTCCTTATCTGGTTTTAACAATATATGTTCTAGTCTCTGTTCCTTAGTTGCTTTAACAACACTTGGTCTAGCTTCTTTATGAAACATGTAGCCTAGTTTTTGTTCATTATCTGAATTTAACAACATATGGTCTAGCCTCTTTATGTAACACATAGCTTAACTTCTGTTCTTTTTCTGGTTTTAGAACATATGTTCCAGTGTCTCTATGAAACATTTAGCCTAGCCTCTGTTACTTATCTGGTTTTAACAACATATGGTCCAGCATCTTTAAGTAACATTTAGCCTAGACTATGTTCCTTAGTTGGTTTTAGTTTCAGGTTGAGAGTTGTAATATTTAATTTTATCTCTTGATTAGTGAAAAGAGATGCTATAGATAAATTTAACTGGAAATTGTGTAGTTATTGTGTTGTGAAGAGAAATCAAGACCAAGCACAAGCATTATATTTTTTATTATACATTAACAGAAAAAACTTACCTGTAACAGATTAATCTCCTTCATACAGTCTATTCTAGCTTTAGCATCCATCATTTCAAAAATCTGAAAACAAAGATTATACAAAATATTTTGTGTGTGTGTGTGTGTGTATATATCTATATATAATCAAAATCCTTCAGTTACAATGTTCCTTTGAATTTCATCACTATGAACAAACTTGCCCATTGCTTGAATAAGTGGTAAAGGTTAACTTAATTATCACATCCAATGTTTCAGCAAGTTAAACTTCTGATTTTGAATTGCCCAGTACTACAAAAACAAAAAACTTAAATATTTATTCTCTTTATATGTACATAATGTATGGATTTTTAGAGACACTCACTACAATGGTTTTATGAAATTCCTTACTTCAGTTCTTTAATATTATTCCCCAAAATGCCAACGAAAATAGTAAAAAGGATTTACATGGTTTACATAAAAATAATTTTGTCGGTATGATATATGTACGATATGTACAAATCAGTGGTATAATACAGCATACAGTTACCATGGTTTGTAAAAATACAAGCAGCACACACACACACACAGCTATATTCATATTGTGCAGTCTGTTATTCTAATTAAGCCCACAATATGTTACCACTTTGTGATGTCTTTTTTGTTGTAAAAATTAAGTATTTTTTCATTGTTTCATCAGAGTATATTCACAGTATTGTTATAGAAATATTAAAAATTTTTTAAACACATTTCTTAAATTCAGTGTTTCTAAAATTCACTTTAGTATCAAGTGAACAGTGCATAGATTGAATATTGTTAAATATCATAAAGAAAAAACTGTCACTGGAATGTATATGAATGGCACACACAAAAACGTATATTGCAGTGACAGTTTTTCCCATGTTTGGGGTTTAAGGTTCAGAGGTTAATATTTAGTATTTAACTCATATTAGGAACAGTAAAAGTATTCACAGAATGCAAAGAGGTAAAAAAAGAAAAACATTTATTTATAGTAGATCCACATGCTGCTAAACAGAATACAAAATGATTGAATAGGCTTTTTTCTCAGTAACTCAGTGAGTAACTGGTACTGTGTATATATTGCATAATGGGTAACATATAGCAAACAATGACAACTAAAATTATCATATAACTTGTAAATGAAAAGTCAAAAAGTCTGCAATCATCCTTATAGATATAATGTAAATTTGATAAACTTACTTGCACTTTTTTAAGAGCTACCATACTTTTGTCTAACTTGCATCGAGCTCGATATACAACACTAAATTGTCCTTTTCCAACCTTTTTCTCAATGTCAAAATTAGACAGTGTCCCATAGATGGAGTCATTAGTGGTAAGTTTTGCCAATTCACTGTCAATGCTGGCCATTTTTGCTGACAAGGGAATAGAAAAGACTGCTGATGATGAAGAGTAACGTCGACAATAGCTAGTGTGAGGATAATTCATGAACCTAGAAAGAAGAAAAAATCTGATTAAAATTTTTTTTTTTTACTGTAAGATAAATCAACAGACAAATACAAGTTTCTCAGAAGATCTGTTAAAAATAAGAATTGCTCACATTGAATAACATCTATGCATGTTACTAAAATAATTTTTAAGTGAACACAACATAAAAATATGCACATTAACACATTGTAACAATGCTGCTACAAATTTCACTTTATGCATGCATGTGAAAGGTTTTTAAAGAGTTTCCTCACATGACTCATAATTATGTTCCTGTACCATGCAGCTTGGATCAATAAAGGCCAACAAAGTCTGTGTTTATCAATACATATTACAAGAATAGTAACCCACAATGTTTAATACTTGAAACTAGAACAAGTTATGTGGTACCAGACTTACATTAAATATTATTTATTACATGCTCATAACAAGTTATTTAATATCAGACTTACATTCAATATCATTTATTACATACTCATAACAAGTTATGTAGTATCAGACTTACATTCAATATTATTTATTAAATGCTCATAACAAGTTATTTAGTAACAGACTTACATTCAATATTATTTACTACATGCTCATAACAAGTTATGTAGTATCAGACTTACATTCAATATTATTTATTACATGCTCATAACAAGTTATTTAGTAACAGACTTGCATTAAATATTATTTATTACATGCTCATAACAAGTTATTTAATATCAGACTTACATTCAATATTATTTATTACATGCTCATAACAAGTTATGTAGTATCAGACTTGCATTCCATATTATTTACTACATGCTCATAACAAGTTATGTAGTATCAGACTTACATTAAATATTATTTATTACACACTCATAACAAGTTATGTAGTATCAGACTTACATTCAATACAAACTGTGGAAGTAAACTGAGTAATTTCTATTTCATGTGTATATTTAAATGTCTTTAATAAAGCACACAACACTGATAGGTATTGTTACAAGGTGGTTATATCGATGAATGTTAAATCCATCAGATGATTGATGAAATTTGAAAAAGAAATTTTTAACAATTATGAATATTTAAAAGTGTTCATTTATTCCAAAATTGCCAATAAATATAAAGATTTAAAATACATAAGAATAAAATTATTCATGTCCACTGGGCTTGATAATTTAAATTATTTTCTATTTTAGTTCTTTATCAAAAAGCAATAAGTAACGCATGATTTAATAACATCTCATTAAATATAAGTTTGTCTATCTTGAAATTATGTATGAAAAAGAAATCCCTCAAATGACTGATGGGATTTGAAAATGAAATACAATTGTATAGTTAATTTTTTTTGCAAGCTATGAATATAAATAGTGTTTCTGTTTTTTGTCCTAAACATACCAGTAATGATTAAAAATACATAGACTGTATGTACATTTATCCCATGTAATGAAAGAGGAAACTGGAAAAAAATCCATCAGTACCCCTTATAAATCTGAATGACAGTGTTTACAAACTAATGTTGGTTATAATTTTTCTCTATTTCCACATAGCACATACAAAGACAAGTGTGTGTGTGGGGTGGGGGGGTGGGGAGATCTGAGCAAAAACTATCACCTTCCTGGTTGGATCCCCTAAGGATACATAAAAAGATTGGTGACAAACAGTTTAGCAGTTTTAAGCAGGCATAAACACACAGGGACTTTTGTCCAATAACTGTTTAGATAATGTCACGATGTAACTGTATTATCTATACAAAAACATTACATTGCACAGTTATGGTTTTATAAATTAAATGAGTTGAAAATCCTCACCTCTGCTTGATCAAGACTAAAATAAATCATATTTAATGAAAGTTTCTCTAAAGGAAAATTTGAATATTAAATTCTCTAAATGCAAACTTTTGCAAGCTTATTCTTTATATTCCAGCACACATGGTCTTCCTTTAAATATCTGCAGGAAATATGGATGCAGCTTTTTATCTTCATCATCAATTTGGTCTACCAAATCATCCCTATAAAAAACCAGAAGGAAAAAAATGTGGGTTTAAAATGTTTACATTTTCTTTGAAAATGCATTTCACATAGGTACTCATCTCTCTACAAAACTACTGAAAAGGGTTTTGCACATGAGCCAAGCCTTTGAATGAAGATCCAATCTCAACTTGCATTAACATATACGGTACTTGTCTGATGCAACCACCTGACTGGCCTGACTATCAGGAACAGTCTGGTTTTTAGTGTAGAGGTGGTTTGCACTACACATCTAGTCCTACGTTCAATTGAAAGACATGTCTACTTGGTCTCAAAAATACAGGATTACACTGACCCAAAGAGGAACTCTCTATACTGACCTCCCCAGTGGCTTGGGAATAGGGAAGCAAGAGTTCTGTTTTTACTCTAATAGAAAAAAATGAGAATACTTTGCATAGAGGAGAACAATGGAGAGGTACATGGACTGAACAAGAATATTCTGTTATCTGCATAAGATCACAAAGATAGATTGTACAATGGAATACTACAAATGGGGTTAACATGGGCAGATGTGCATAATATTTTCTGTCATCTCCCACTCAATCCAGGTTTCAGAAGAGAAAAGTATTCCCTATGAAGGAACAGTGGCTACCTAGTAGGTTCCATAACATCCAGTATATATAAATATAATATTGGTGATGTTGAAACTGTAAAAAAATAAGTGATAACTTACCACCTTAGAGTTTTTGTAAAGATTAAAGAATAGCAAATAGAGCTAGATGTAACTCAGACAGATGAAACTGCAATGCAGTGTAAGAATTGGACAGAAATGTGTCAGGGAGTTGTCTCCACCCCTGCAATATTTCATCTAAGGGATGTTGACAGCTAGAGGCAAGAGAAACCATGAGAAACCAAACGTTATGGAAGGTGACATGAAAAAGAGGAAAGGTGTCACCTCATATGGAGGAATAAACAGGTGGGACAAGTTGTTAAACCCAAATAATCAAAATGGAAGGAACTAAATCATGAGAAGAGGAGGAATCATATGGCAAGAAAATGCAATGCTGAATACCTTGAAGGTGGGCAGTACAAGCAAGATATCACTGAGTTAGCCCTAAAACACTCAGGATTGGAAAAATCATACAGAGATTTTTCTTTTGTTTCTTTGTTTTTAATTATGGATAAAGCTACATAAGGGCTATCTGTGTTCTGTCCACCACGGGTATTGAACAACGGTTTCTAGCATTGTAAGCCCACAGATATACCGCTGTGCCACTGGGGGGCCCATACAGAGAAGAAAGGGAGAAGACATCTGATCATGCACCTTCCCAGATAGCTCATGTCATGGGGAGGAAGGAGCAGCCAGGTAATAAAATTAACCTGCCTCTGTAATAAATAGTGTGGGAGGTGTCCAAGATAAAAATGTCAGAGTGGCATCTCCTTCAAGGGAGAAAGAGAAGAAAAGTCTTTAGAAAAAAAAATGATAGAGGGAACAGGTGACCAAAGGTTTGAACATGGGACATTTGAAATCTCTGAGACTGAAAGAGAGGTTCTAGTCCAAATGCAAAACCAGGTGATTGATAAGAAAGCCTCAAGAGAGATCTGTAAGAACAGGAGAAAGGAAAGAAGAATGACCAGGAAGGAGATGGAAGGTCATTGACAGTAGTTACAAAGGTGTTAAGGAGAGAAGGACCAAAGTGGGAATAAATACACTCATATATCAGAGAATGTAGAGACCACTATGTAAAGGATCCAGTCTTAGTGAGACAGCCAATCCACTGTCAAGTTTGAAGCCTCAGTGAAAATTGTCAAGTTCTTTTCTGGACTGAACTTTTTTCACAGATATAAAAAAGACAGGTTCTTTATTAACTCAAAGCTGCACAAAGGATTATCTGTGCTATAGCTCTTATGCTGACTATTGAGTGTCTGGGGGAGGGTAAGATGGTCATGGAGGGCCTAACTAGAAAACCCACGAGATGGTTTCCAAAGAAAAAAAAAGGAGATCGAAGCTCAGTGATTGCACCCTTCAAGCAAATACTCTCAGAGCCCAATTAAAAACATATAGGCCATAGCCAAACCAAAGGGAAGGACCCAGAACTAAAAACTCAATTGTCATGGACAAACCAAAAAGAGATAGGAGGTTGAACAAATCAAAATGTGATGAAATGCATCTGAAATATCGACCTTGGTCATCCACAGAATGGGAGAGAACATCCACCTCACACCGAGAAAAATGTTATCTTGAACTGAGGGGTGAAAAGAAATTGGTTCTATGATGATAGATCTATGGAGGGATGCCAATCTCCTCTCTTCTCAGGAACAAAAAGATAAGAGTAAAACAGAAGTTACAGCCTCTTCAAGGCACCCAAGACTCAAGGGATTTGTTGAGGGGGTTGGAAAGACAACAGAAGAAAAGGAGGTGGAGTGTGGAAAGACAGAAAAAGCCCATGAGATAGCACCTGTGTGAACCAAAGATCTTCTGGAAAGGAAATCCACAAGTGCATAAAATGTGAGAGATCAGTTTCCACTGGACTGAAGCCAAAGGATGTTGCCAGAAATAAGTCACCTGTATAATGATCAGCCATTCAAGAGGGGGGAACAAAAGAAAGTAACAAAAACCAAGAAATAGGTGAACCTACCAAGCCCCAAGGAAACAAAACCTGTTGGGACCCCATAAATTGAGTAAAACAGAAAACCAATCACTTGCAGTGCAGAGGAAAAAATAAGCTTTTGGTAATACATAATGTGCTTAAGTAGAATAATATGCATGAAGGATGTGTTGCCCTCCAATTGGTGCATGCACAAAAAATGTTTTGGCAGTAGCAATGAGTAGTATTTCTGACCTTTAACATTTATGAGCTGAAGCTGAAAAGATCCACAATATTATTCTACTTTTTCCTTTTTTTTATTCATAAAACTAGCAACAACAAAATAAAATAAAATTCACTAGCAATAAATCTTTAATGTGCATGAGTCTATGAAAGAACTGTTAGCACAGAACATATAGATAACACCATGAATTATTCTATATAACTCAATCTGACCTTCATTTCCTAAATGCTCACCCTCAATAAATTAGATTAATAAGCTCAAACTAAAAATCCTCATCATCATATCATCCAGAATACTCCCAGCTAAGAGTCTAGTGAAAAGGAAACACCCATATATGAAAAAATCAATGACATTACGGTCCACGAATAAGACTATAAAAAGAACCCATATATGAAAAAATCACTGCACATTAAGATCCATGAATATGACTATAAAAGTAATAAAAGGTAATGCCCTACATTTCTGACCCTCAAAGATGTTTGCCATTTGAAAAAAAACAATGGATATTTTGGTAGATTTAATACAAAAACTATTTGAAATCAATTCAGCAAAAGAATATATACATATCTTAATTTTTACCAAATGATCAATTTCATATGAGTAATCCAGAGCAGTAGTTCTCAAACTTCTTTTATTCACTGACCACCTGAATGTTTTTTATCTCAGTGTACTAAAAAAAAAAAGTAAGGTACAACATAAGCTAAGTCTTACAAAACATATATCAAGAAAAAATACACAAGTTACAAAACCACTTATTTGATTAAAGCCAAAATCCATACCTAACCTAAGTAAAATATTATTAAAAGTACGTGCAGTGACTTGACAAGTTTCTTGAACAATCTTTAAGCTATCAGAAAGAATGACAAAAGTACACTATGCAGAACATTTTTTTAAGTTTCAGCCAGCTGGTTACAATATGAACTAACCACAGTGCTTTAGGCCTGCAACTGGCTGTTAACCTACACGTAAACGGCTTTTCCAGTTTATCTATATAACATCAGTTACAGCATTTCACTCACGTCAAAATGTTATTGTACAGGTTATACTACAAAGATGAATTATTCCTACTATGATCACACATCAAATTAAATAAAAATGTCTTAATACAACGTATATTTTCATTCTTTAAATGACTGTTTTCAATACATTACTTTAAGTGCATTCTTATAATAATAAACGAGTACAAGTAAAAAATACATATAAACACATCAAATAGTATCGTTAAGTATTACTGAATTTTGAAACATGACAAAGACTTCCTGCCAGGACAACATATCTCTGAATTATTCCAATTTGAATAACTTTTCTATAGGAACTCAACATTACTTGACAGTGTTTATCAGATACTTTCCTGTCATTGCTAACACCGATTTCCTTTAAAATTAAAACAACACACTATACAATAAATGTAAACCTTAAAATACTTCAGTGATGGCTAGTCCTACACCAGCCATTAATAAAAAGTTGGCATGGATTAAAACCTGTAATATTCTTGCCAAAAACAAATTTTCAACAAAATCCTTCATGCAGTCAAAAACTTAACCTTACATGTGTGAACAGATATTTGCTATTGTGCCAAACTCAAATGTTTTTATATATTTTAAAAACAACATGCACTTGAATCAGCATATTAACTTGTATGGATAATCTCTAATGAGTGTTTTACACTTGTATAAAAGCAAGCTGTAAATGTCAAGTTTATACATACATATATAGATCAACAATGCAGTGCAACTACATATCATTTAGCATAAATAAGCCAAGATACAGTACCAAGTATTTCATATACACAATAAAGTATTAAATTTACATAATGTATTTGTTCATGAGCTACAATCCTGAAACAATTAAATATTAATTTAGATGTTTACACAGAATATTACATTTATATTTTCTATATCAAAAGGTTATTTATTCCCATACAAATATGAATGTGGTGGTCAGTTTAATTTTAAAACAATTCTATGTACTGGTAGCTAGCTGCTTTCCACAACACGTTCCTGCTTTCATGTTGACTTTATTGTAAATAAAAATAAGAAAAACTTTTTTGGTATATTTGTTTGCTATTTTAGTTGCCATGGATTCTGAATTCACAATATTGATAAGTAAGTACATGCAAAAGCTCTTGTGTTAATCATCTTGTATTTTCATATTCAAGTTTAGAGAACAAACTTTGGTTTTCTAAGAAAGTGTGATAATCTTTTGATATTAAAGAAAGGCTTTAGTAAGCATCCAGGTTTATTGATTTTCTCACATTATTAGATCACTATGAAGTAATAGCAATGTTACCATGGCAACTGGGATAGGTGTGTGTGTGACTAAACTCCAAAAGGTGTAGATCAATATGGTAAAGAGAACAGGCAGTCAATGTTTGTCACAGCTGGATGCTATCTATGAATTGTTACCATTCAAGGTTGTATAAGACAAGACTTACGTGTAGTTGTTACAGTTATTGAGCCTGCACTTCCATGATTCTCAGCTAGAAGGCAAAATAAAATTCCCTGACTCTGAAATATTTTCCCCTGAACAAAATTAAAAAACAAACAAACAATTTCTGACAGTCTTCCACCACTTTTTCCATTGATTCAACTGATTTAACCTACAGTCTTCAGATAGAATATTATAATGATGATTCAACTGATTTAACCTACAGTCTTCAGATAGAATATTATAGTGATGATTCAACTGATTTAACCTACAGTCTTCAGATGGAATATTATAGTGATGATTTAATATTTGAAGCAGATATGTTTTAATTAGCATAAAAAATGTACATATCACAAATATTGTAATATATATCTGATGTTCAAGGACATTGGTAAAATATAAAATTTCTCTGATCTAATCTAAACCTCCACAGCATTTTTCTGACTTGGATAAATATTTTTTTCCCTGAAATTTTCCTTGAGTAGTGAGGACACCACTATCTTAGTTTATACAATCAAAGATGGTAAAGAACAAGAACAATCTGCAGTTGGAGAAGACATATTGCATCTTGTGTACACATTCTTTTCAGGGGTGTGGGAGTGAAGAAAGGGTTTAGACAAACTACAATAATAAAGAAAATTTTTTACAATGAGCAGTTGTAAAGCTTATGATCTTAAAAAAAAACAGCAAAGATGCTGAGCTAATCATATATCACCTATATTCATATTTCTTATGACAACCAACTATTACAATGAATAGAAGTTCACGCATTAAAAAAAGGTACAGTTTTGACATGAAAGCTGTACAGGTTTATCCCTTTAAGCAGATAATATATATATATATATATATATCTACTTCATGAGAAAAGAAACAATTACAATCTGATAGTTTATCCTCTCCAGATCTAAATGTTATATTGTGCATAGCTAATCTTCACCAACAACAAAAAATGGAAGTGACTGTCATATAATGATGCCCACAGTGGTGGAAGGGCATTCAGTGACAGGATTCAAACCCACTACTTGAAGATTGTGAGTCAAGCACCTAACCATCAGGCCAGATGGAGAGGAAAAAAAGACAAACTTATTAAAACCTAAATCCAATAACTAATGAATATAAAAAGAAAGTCACTTTAAAAAGTTGAAATGGTCAGATAACAGCTAAGAAAATAATGAAGCACATTTTTAACGGTTTTTGTCAAATCTGTGTAAATATCATATTAGATTAACAATAATGCATAAAAATCTCGAAGTTAATGAATTTGTTGCTTACACATTATATGTATGAACTACTTGCAAATTTCAGAATTCTTAGAATAATTAACACAAATGTTCACAACAATAACAAGTCTACCCATCTAATCTGAAACAAAATCAATAATGTAAATATATTACTAAAGTTACTTTGTATAATGTTTAAAACTTAATAAAAAATACTTAAGTAAAAACACAGTTCAAAACTTTTTCAAGAATAAATTTACTTTTAGTAGCTTTATAACTAGTGCATGTATAGTTTTACATTATCTTGCCTACTAGAACATTGACTTGCATGTATAGTTTTACATTATCTTGCCTACTAGAACATTGACTTGCATGTATAATTTTACATTATCTTGCCTACTAGAACATTGACTTGCATGTATAATGTTACATTATCATGCCTACTAGAACATTGACTTGCATGTATAATTCTACATTATCTTAACTACTAAAACACTGACTTGCATGTATAATTCCACATTATCTCAACTACTAGAACACTGACTTGCATGTATAATTCTACATTATCTTAACTACTAGAACACTGACTTGCATGTATAATTCTACATTATCTTACCTACTAGAACACTGACTTGCATGTATAATTGTATATTATCTTGCCTACTAGAACAAT
>NW_013671431.1:0-17268 GCF_000517525.1 Limulus polyphemus | reverse complement strand
ATAATTCCACATTATCTCAACTACTAGAACATTGACTTGCATGTATAATTGTATATTATCTTGCCTACTAGAACATTGACTTGCATGTATAATTCCACATTATCTTAACTACATAACATTTTTGCATAAAATGAATGTTTTTTTTTACGATTAATTACATTATCAGCAGCAGCAAATAAGTTGATTAAATTATGTTTAATTCCAATACAAATTTAGGCTTGACAGTGAAACCACATAATATTTTAATGCAGGAGGCCTATATATAGGCCAAGCAGGCCCATAATTCATTTAAAATAAAATCTGTTTATGGTATATTTTTTAGTTACCAAACAGTTAAGATTATACATTACACAAGTAAATTAACTTATCATATACCATGGCAAACAAATTGACCCCTAAAATCTAAGCCAAGAAATCCTGTAATTTCTGATCACCATCATATAAGTCTACCCCACAAAATTATACAGAAAGCCTACATATTATACATATATTTCTAAATACAGACAAATATTTACAGAGAATATATTCATATACAATTTATTTCACAGTATTTACAACTAAATTTATAATCCATCATAGTCCTCATCTTCAGAATCTGAACCGCTAAAAAAGTTTACTGAATTCACGTTGACTTATATCACCATGTTCCTCAATCATTGGGCAGACATCATGCATGTCATCCATCCAAAGGATATCATCCTCAGTTCCATCCAACTGATTGGAAATGTCACATTTGAGAAATGAGTAAACAACACTGTCCTTTTTTTATGTTACGCCACGTATCAGTCACCCATTGACATTCTGATGCATGGTATATTTTACCACCAGGAATGTATGATTTGGCATCATTGATCACTCAAGAGTTCCATTTTTTACAGAGCCAATAGCAGATGAGTTTTTTATTTATGCCAAATTCCCTACTCGCAACACAGTTAATTGCCTTTTCAGCAAATTTCACAGCTTGAATCTTGAATTTTGCATCGTATCTCATACATTTTGATGTTCAGCTGTAGAATATATCACCAAAATGACAACCAGAATGCATATTGTGACCTTTATAAGTTCATTTCCTAGAATTTCAAAACAAAGGCTCTGACTAATTGTTACTACTGTGCAATTCATTCTGCCAAGGTCAGCATGTCGTGAGTCATATCTGCGTGAAGAATACTGTTTGTTGTGTCTAAATAGATCGATTCACTCAATCTCGAGGCTTCGCGAACAACTGAAAATTTTCCTACAGTTTTGTATCTGTTGTACAAGTCAAGTCCCCTTTCTTGGAATAAGATTCCATTATAAAAAATCTACTTATATGCAGCAATATACAGTAGATAGAACTTTAAAACTTAGTTGATTTTTGTATAATAAGCAGCATCACCTCCTGTTAACTAACGTGAAATAACTCATACGTTCCAATGACGTCATTAGCGTTGTTGCACAGACTTATAGGTGCACAGGTACATGTAGTATATAGTGATGTTGACTGTTTTACAATTCACAGGTACATGTAGTATATAGTGATGTTGACTGTTTTACAATTCACAGGTACATGTAGTATATAGTGATGTTGACTGTTTAGCAATTCACAGGTACATGTAGTATATAGTGATGTTGACTGTTTAGCAATTCACAGGTACATGTAGTATATAGTGATGTTGACTGTTTAGCAATTCACAGGTACATGTAGTATATAGTGATGTTGACTGTTTTGCAGTTCACAGGTACATGTAGTATATAGTGATGTTGACTGTTTAGCAATTCACAGGTACATGTAGTATATAGTGATGTTGACTGTTTAGCAATTTATTCTCTTTAAACATTAAGATGGTATTTGTCATATTATTTGGATGAAACTGTTTTCAAATGTGAAGAAAAAGGACACTTCTTTCTTGTGCTGGTAATGACAGAATTAATACCATTATAAAATCTAATGAGCTTAAATAAGACAACTTACATTTAATGCTGGAAAATGAGCTTACAAAGGATAACAATTTTCAAATACATTGTCACAGAAACTCATCAGCACATATTACTAAAAATACAAGACAAAGATCTATTTTTTAAGGAGCCTCCAATCTCTAAATTATGCCATAGATGTGAAAGTTTACTATTTTCCTTCAGGCAGCATTGCTTATTTTGTGGAGAAATGTGACAAAATGAACCCAACAAAAAGAATCCAGGTTGCTAGCACCAGACTAGCTTTTGTCGAACAGCTAACCATGGTAAGTCTTACAGCTTTAAAAATTCCCTTTTGGACACATGCACCAAACATAGAGATAAATGGCAGCTAGCATTCAGATAAAATTGCATGTTACCATGAGTATTCTACATTCAGCAGACACAAGGTATCACAGAGGTTGTTATACATGTTTCATTGCATCATACTCAGTTAAAGTGGCAGTGATGCAAGCAATCACAAAAGTTATAAATGTATTATAAAATGATAAGTCTAATATATGGATATGTGTAGAGCTGTACAACATTTATGTTGAACACAGTGATGATAAGTCTAACATATGGACATGTGTAGACCTGTACAACCTATATGCTAAACACAGTGATGATAAGTCTAACATATGGACATGTGTAGAGCTGTACAACCTTTATGTTGAACATAGTGATTATAGGTCTAACATATGGAGATCTGTAGAGCTGTACAACCTTTATGTTGAACATGGTGATGATAAGTCTAATATATGGACATCTATACAACCTTTATGTTGAACATAGTGATGATAAGTCTAATATATAGACATCTGTACAACCTTTATGTTGAACATAGTGATTATAGTTCTAACATATGGAGATCTGTAGAGCTGTACAACCTTTATGTTGAACATGGTGATGATAAGTCTAATATATGGACATGTGAACAACCCTTATGTTGAACACAGCGGTGATAAGTCTAATATATAGACATCTGTACAACCTTTATGTTGAACATAGTGATAAGTCTAATATATGGACATTGTACAACCTTTATGTTGAACATAGTGATAAGTCTAATATATGGACATTGTACAACCTTTATGTTGAACACAGTGATGATAAGTCTAATGTATGGAGATCTGTAGAGCTGTACAACCTTTATATTGAACACAGTGATGATAAGTCTAACATATGGACATCTGTACAACCTCAGTGTTGAACACAGTGAAATTCTATTGTGTTGGAAAATTCTTGTTGATAAACTTGTTAATCATTTTGAAAATGAATTGTTAGTACTATCATCACTGGGATTAGCAAATATTGTGACATTCCACAAAAGAGTTTCAAACCTTGTGTCAGATTTGTGGAGAATGATACCTCCAGCACCACAACCAAATGTCTACAAAACAGGAATTAGCAAGGCCAATATTATGAAAGATTCTAGCTCAAATTTATTGGCTTTACTTTACCAGGTACCAGAGAAGTTTGAATCGAGTGTGCCTGTGCTGCTTATTGTCAACATGGTAACAAACACTGTAACTGATCTTTGATGCAGGTCACATTCACTTCTCAAGATATAGTCTGTTATACCCTCAATGTACAGAGCAAATACTGAAGTACTTGCAAGCTTCATGAAAAGTGAACATGTCATGTGCCACAAACCTGGCCCATGGAATGGCATGTGGTCAGACATACCCATCGAGACAATCTTCATGCAGTATGGCCATGAACCATGAGGCTTAGTAGTCATCATGTTAAATCAAAATGCTAATAAACGATGGACACTCAGCTTGCACATATACAGCTCCTTGGTAAAGGAAGTTTTGGAAATGAGAGATGAAAATGATCAGTCTACTGAGGTGATTATTCATAAGGAGGAAATGTGAGAATGCATTGTATCTGGCAACAATGACAAAGAAACAAATAGCACGAAGCTGCAATATGTATTCATTTTCAATTGAAGGAGTATCCTGCTGGACTGATAAACATTGCCACTGGATGAATAAGTTCTGATGAAGTGAATGTTGACCAGGTGGTTGCAATTGGCAAGCAGCATGTGTTAACCATTAACCCTTCCTTAAACTTCACCTGTCACATTTCTACCAGTATGTATGCTTATAATGAACTGTAGTGGACAGTTTGTTATTTTCAGTGATCGTTTCTATGTCACAAAATGACTAGTGGACCGATCACATGTCATCTACAGATATCAGTGCTCTGTTTTTAATAGTGCATATATAGGGTCAATGGTGAGGAGGCTTAATGATCGAGTTAAAGAACACAGTGTGTTAAGGTATGCAGAATTCTCAAACATTTTCAGGCACAAAGAAAAATGCATGAATGTAAATGTAGAAATTGAACAGTTCCAAATTATCGGAAAGGCTGAAAATGAGCAGTGGCTAAGATTAAAAGGAACATTAGCCATAAAGAATTTAGCACCTGAACTATACAAAAAATCCAGCACCGGTGAGCCGATGTTAAAAGTGTGATGAGAAAAAATTAATATACTTTCTGTAAAAACAGGACTAGTATTGAAAAAAAGTATTCTAAAAGAAGCCACATTCACATCCTACACGTAGCTGTTCATAATCTATTACTGACAACTGTGCATTAAAATACAAATTAATATATCATGGAATAAGCTGTTTGAAACTAGAAGTCACCTATTAACACTGAGGCACAGAACCAAATATTTGTCTATCTTGTAAGTTGTACCAAAGGACATCTTGTTCCAGCTGATACAAATTTCATCCAAGAAGAAACTACTAAAGTTATTCTGTTTGTAGCTTGTTATCTAAATTTTTTTCTATTTCAAACCTGTAAATTCATGCAACAATGAACCATATATTGTTTTTGTATGAGTTATAACAAATACAGATTATTTCAAAATATTCTGAATAATCCACTTACAAATGAAATTTTTTTCCATGTACAAGTTGACTACAGCTATTATACAAATAAATCAAGCTATCTTTGAATTATTAGTTAGTAGATTTTTAGGACCATTACTACAGAGAGCAGGAGCTACTTAAGCAAGCTACTATGAATGGGTTAGACAGACAGTATATAACAAGAATGGCAGATGATTACAAACTAGTTGATGCCCCATCATTTAGAAATCAAAGCTGTGGAAAACATTTACATTTAGATAACGTCAAATCATTTTAATTTATTATATAAACTTCCATCAATACCAACAACTCTCTTGAAAGATTCTGATAAAAAATAACTAAGTATAAAAATTTAGTTTTTCAAACAGACAGTGGAATTAGATCAAACATCTAAATTAAATATTTTTAATATTACTAAGGTTTTAATATTCCTTATAATAATCAATTGCCATCTCATGATTCATTTTAATCTCTAAAAAAAAAAAGTTTTTTACTAGGATCATCATGAATTTGTTTTGAATGAATTACATAATATTTATCTTTACTAACTTGCCTTATAAAATCTAAGGACAAAGACTTTTAAGAAATAATTAGTATATTTAGTGTTAGTAGTCTTGTGAAAACTTGTAGGGAGAAATCCATGGAACAGTATTAATTGTATTTTCAGCTTGTTATAGGCTTTGTACTATGTTGCATATCTAAAGCATTTTTATGTTTAACAGATAAGCATTAAAAAAGAAACTTAATCCTAAACTGTTGTAACTGAATATATCTATAATACTGACAAAAAGTGTTTGAAATTTTTTTTTAAAGAAACCCAAAACTAGCTGAAAATGGGAAAATTAGTCTCATGAAAATAATCAATCAGTTTAATGTAATCAATTTGTGAGCTCAATGACCAATTAATTAACAAACTCCACTAACTGTCCAGCTCTATAAAAGATTCACACAAGCAATATTACAATAGAAACCACCAATAAACCGACAGATGGTTAGTTAGTTCTGATTGTATATAATCACAGGAACATCACTGTTAGACATTCTACTGCTATTATCAGAGTTAATTTATTATTTACAATCACAATCTAATATTACTCTTTTTCTTTCTTGACATTGAAAGTGACAAAACTATTTGAATTTTTATCAACTACAAACTCAATAAAAAACATCATTATATAAAACTAAAGATGAACATCCCATTAAAAAAATTAAATTATTCAAGGACACGTTGCATGTTTTTTTTATAGCGGAATTAACTTTGGAAATAACAATAACCAATCAATTCCAACATGCAATTAAAAAAAGACTATGTAACTTACTTCTTCACCCTTGAATCTTGGATCTCCACACCATTTCTTACACCCCACATGGAACACTGTACTGAAGCCAGTCACGATGAAGTAACTTCCTATGTATTGATAACAGAGCTTCCATCACAGGACCTAACTTTTACTACCACCTTATATGATTTTATAATAACTTAACTTATGATAACTACTTATTTAGGGTGTATGTATGGACGTACTGATTACAAGTAATTCTCTCTATATAAAAATCATTAGGACTTACTTGGAAAACTTGTGAAAAGTTTCGGTCTTTTTTACTTAAGAAAAGAAACTAATTTATTAAAAAGGGTTTAGAGGATGGCTCCTACGAAGATTTCAGAGATAGAAAGCTTATCCTTTAGAAACAGGCTAAGACCTCAACAAAGAATGGCAAGAGGAGATTTTATTGAAGTTTACAATATATCTGGGGGATCAATAGAATAAAGAACTGTGATTTCTTTGTGCTGTATTCTGAATAGGATGAGAGTGGTAAGAACTCCCTTGCTCTACTAGAAGAGAGGGAGGAAACTCGTGTTGGGGAATCCTCAGGAATGACAATCGGTAGACATTACAATAGGTGAACTGTGTACCCTATTTTGAAAAGCAAACCAACCCCAATTTGTTCAATAAAGGGGTTGGCAAGGATGGAAAAAGTCCCTTTATGCTTTACTCATGTTAGTCCATGAGTGGAAGTCCAGTATTGGATGTAATATTCTATACAGAACAATTGATCACCACCTGAAAAGCACCTAGTAGGTCTCAGGGAACACCCCATCTCAACAGAGCCCATTGCTACCAGGAATTTATTTATTAATCTACTGGTAGCTATTGTGGATTTGTAACAGCATACCTGACCAGGCAACACTCACCACTGAGTGGGATCCAAATGAGAATGATGAAAAGTTCCCTGAAAAGGAAAGAAATTAAACCTCTGTCACAATTGAGTCGGGGTGTGTAAAATAGGTAGAGGGGGGGAGGGTAGCTGAAACCCATCTGAGGAGAAGACTGTCTAAATGATGTATATAGTGCAATATAAAAGTGTTAGGTGTGGTCCACATACCAGCCTGTATAGCTTCCTCCAGCAGGCAATGCAACTGAGCTGCCAGGGACATCGATATATGTCAAATTTTATGAGATGAGACACAAAAGTGTTTCCACTCTTCCAATAAAAGACCAGAGTAAGCTGTTCAGACCAACTGATGAATCCAACTTAAAGTGACAGAATAAGTCACGTGAAACTGAATGATCCTAATGGATAAATAACCTGTGATGAGATCCCTGAAATGCTTCAGTGCACATCGCATAACAAGACAGCATAAAAGATTCTCTGGATCTGAAAGATCATATAAATTGGAAATGGAAGGAAGATGAATAGGAGAGAAAACCTTATCTCCTTCCCTAGATGGCACAATTTTAGGTAGAAAGGACCTTGTCTGGATACAATAGAACATAGTTGGAATAGTATAGTATTCTGTAAACATGGAGTACAAACACAACTTAACATTGACCCCATCAGCCAATAACAGAAGAAAACACGTTATAAAAGAAAGATGATATAGTGAACATGACCCCAAAAAAGGTTCAAAAGGTGGGCATGATAATGCATAGAGAACCACTGTGATATCCCATTAAAAACCTGGAAAGGGCAATGAGGATGGATAACCCGAAATGATTTGAAAAGTAATGACAAAACCAGGGACTCAAAACTTTTCTTTGCCAAGAAAAATGAAAAGAAGCTGACAAGGCAGCCTTATACAGGGCAACAGCCAAATGTTTCCAACCTTTGTCAAATAACCATGTCAAAAATTGAGAGACACATTTCCCAATGGGATGCAAAGGGTTACATCAATATCTGAGAGACCACTGATGATAAGTAAACTTTTCCCTTTGATAAACTTCAAAGAAGAACGTTGAATGGAATATGTTAATAAGGATGCCACTTAAGATGTTAATCCCTGATGTCATGCTATGGACCACATAAAAGCCAGGCATGAAGTTGAATAATACTGACTGCTGGATGAAAAATGTCCAACCGAGGCTGACATAAGAGAGATGGCCAGGTAGGATGGTGAAGAGATGAACACTCCTGAAAATACTGGAGGAGTGGAAACCAGGGCTGATCCAGCCAATATGGTGCCAATGGAAGAACTGGCTCAGATGTAGAAAGAATAAGTGACAGAGCCTGGGAGAGCAGAGAAATCTGAGGGAATATATAAAGATGAAAATCCGTCCAATCCTGGCTGAGAGCTTCTACTCCCAAAGTCAGACAATGAGGTATTAGAGACCAAAAGGATTCAGAACTGAGCATTTCAATGTGTGGCAAAAACCTCAAACTGTATTGTCCCAAGACAAGAGCAGATGCAACGAAAAACTTGTGGAAGAAGCATCCATTCTGTAGGAAGATCTCTATTGGAACGATATAACCAATTGGCCACTAAATTCATTACCCCTGAAACATGAAGAAGAAGGATAAAAATCTAGTGTTTGTGTGCCCAAAAGAGAAGGTCCACCATTTGAAAACAAAGAGATCTGGAGTGAGTGCCCCCTTGCTTTGAAAAGATAAGACTACTACGGTATCATCTGAATGAAGCATGACCAATTTCACTCACAACAATTTAAGACCCTGAGTTATAGCTCATTAAACTGCTGAAAGTTCTAAGAGACTGATGTGGAAAGAAGCTTCCTATACAGTCCAAATACCTTGAATTTCATACTGTCTATACAAGCATCCAAGCCCTGAAGAGAAGCATTTGTGAATATATGCATATCTGTCCATGGAGGTGGTAGAGGGACATATACAGTTGGGTTGCCCCTGTTCAACCAACAGCTGAGATCCAGCATACTGGAATCTGACAGTCTCAATGGACAATCCAGAGCATCTGTGCAAATGCTCCACTGGTCCTGCAACAACCAATGAAGAGCCCTCATGTGTGCCCAACCTAAAGAGATTATTTAGTGTTGTATAAAGACTGGAGCAAGCAAGGTAGAATTTGTTCCCTTGCTTAGATAGGCAAAGAAGAGAACCTTTCGTCAAGATAAAGCTAAAGTATGAGTGGAGGTGTGTTTCGGAATAGTGATTTAATTAAAAGCCACAACAATCGCTGTCAAAACAATCTGTATTTGAAGTTGATTATCTATAAATAGCTCATATTTTCCATGAAATAATAATAATAATGTATTTCTTGACCTGTGAAGACTGTCAGTCACTTAAAGTTCTGAGTAATAAACAGAAAACAAAACAAAACTGGTACTTGCTGGCTGCCAATTTAGAGCTTCAAAACTAGATGATACTCAAATGTAGTAGACAAAAATATAAAAAAATTAATTTCTAGATCAGCCATAAAACACAATATAACAGAAAAAACTTAAGTGACAGTACAATTTGACCATACGTGTATGTATAAAATATTGCTTACACTGTATCATAAATAAAACCACAATTATCAAATTCCTCACCTTTTAAGTGATTATCAATTCAACAACAAGAAAAAGAAGCTTCTTTAAAACAAAAAACATAACAAAGCTTGAGTAAAGCATCAATTTGATGGCCGAGTTTTCCATAAAACTTGCAGTCAGTGGTATTAAAAGTTAATATAGAGGGTAACTGGTATTGTTGTACCAATATATCAGTTATGGCCAATACCAATAGACTGGTACATCACAGTTAGAATTATATCACTCAATTTTATTACATACAAATAACAGAACTCTACAAACAAAAAAAAACAACAAAAATAATGTAGTGGCAAATAAATAAAAACATGAGTTATTGCAAATTTATAAACATGGCAAAAGATCTTTGAAAAACAAAAAAAAATTTAACTGCTTTGATTTCAAAGTCGTTTGTTCATATTTCCAAAAAGTACAACAAATAAATCTATAAAACTATATAAATCCAATTATATGTTTTAATTACACAAGTTAATTATCTGAACAAGGCATGTTGAAACTTAATGACAGATTATTTATTCTTTTAGGTATATGATTATACAATTATTTTTCATAAACATAAGTTTCAAGTAACAAAAGTAAAAAATCCACATATCAACAAAATGTGACCAATGGTAATAGCCAAGTAACACTTTATATAATAAAATTAAAAATCCTACCAAAAAATATATCACAGAAAACATTGGGTCAAAAATACTAATAAATATTGTACCAAATAAATAATTAGTAAACCCTACAAGCATGTAACCATAAATTCAAAGGAAGGAAATGACATTTTTTTTTTATAAACTTCAAGTAAAAATCCTTTATAGCTATAAAGGTGCCAAGTAACAACATAAAAAAATTAACTGTTTAAAAAGATGTTAGATACAAAATGCTTTACATCCAAATTTGCTGTTTGATAAAATATTTTTTTCTAACTTTAAAAAAAATGCTATGAAAACCGAATGTGCTATTTATTAAATGAAACCATTACATATTCTTCCTATAACTGACAGCAAAATTTTAGTGGACTCCTAGCAGTGTCATAATATTGTCGTATTAACTTAAATGTTTATTATTGTGGGTGTGGTTGAATGTTTGTGATTTATATGTATACTTGTGTAAACAGTTCTGGTTTGAAGTTTAGGGTTATGCATTTTTAATGTTTGTATGTGCTAAATTTCCACAGTTCAGAATTTTTAAGAACATATTGCCTACCTAGAAATCTACTGAGAATATAATGGTAAAACTTCTTGTCCCCAGCATCGGTTAATATGAATTCCATAGCCCTACATGTAGCACAGATATTAAAATTTTCTACATTATAAACTAAAACTTTTCTACACAACATGAATAATCTATTTAAAATAATAAATTATGAGCATTATATAGATGTACTGTGACCATGTTATGTGCCAATAACTGTAAATTTCACGTTAATTATCATGACTCATTGACAGTGAAATCTTTAACAGTTTTGGGAAAGGTTTTTGGATTTGACAGTTACTGAATGCAGGCTGGTCATATCTTTTGGATATCAGCATCAGTTCCCATCCCCTTTCCAGATTTAAGTTATTTAATCTGCTGTTAGAGGGCTGAAGTATTCAAACCACACATGAAGGAAAGAAATGATAAGAGTGTAGTATCATGTGATAGAGACTGTGCAGGCACAAGTTTGGAATGGTGTTACATGTGATAGAGACTGTGCAGGCACAAGTTTGGAATGGTGTTACATGTGATAGAGACTGTGCAGGCACAAGTTTGGAATGGTGTTACATGTGATAGAGACTGTGCAGGTACAAATTTAGAATGGTGTTACATATGAGAGAGACTGTGCTAGGCACAAGTTTGGAATGGTGTTACATGTGAGAGAGACTGTGCAGGTACAAATTTAGAATGGTGTTACATATGAGAGAGACTGTGCAGGCACAAGTTTGGAATGGTGTTACATGTGATAGAAACTGTGCAGGCACAAGTTTGGAATGGTGTTACATGTGATAGAGACTGTGTAGGCACAAGTTTGGAATGGTGTTACATGTGATAGAGACTGCACAGGCACCAGTTTGGAATGGTGCCACTTGTGATAGAGACTGCACAGGCACAAGTTTGGAATGGTGCCACATGTGATAGAGACTGTGCGAGCACAACTTTGGAATGGTGCCATACTTGTTTTGATGATTGTGTATGAACTTTTTAGTTGTTCTTTTTTCGTGTTCTATTATTAAAATAATAAGGCATTACCAAACAAAATTTCACATCAACAGGTGTAATGGGGCTGTTATTGATAGTTTCCAAATTTTGGCTACCAGAAATAAAACAATCCAATAAGATTGTTTTGCAAAATGTTTAGTGACCTTATAGTAGGCACTTAGGACCTTTTATCAAAATCTGATAATGTACTATTTTTTACATTTTTTTCTTTTCCCTGATTCTACAAATATTTTGTAAGTCAGAGGTTTATTGATTAGTTTCATACAATGTATTCTAACAAAAGTAAGAATACAACAATGTTAAGGCTTTCAATCTGCTTTTCTTACTCATTAAGTAACTGAAAACAATTATAAAACTGTATGCAGTATCTAGGTTTTATATAATAATTCTGAGTTTTTTGGTATGTTTTATATGCTAATGGCATGTTGTAACTAGTCATTTTAAAGAAATGTTAGGATGCACTAACTCAAAAGATAATTCCATAACCTATTTGAAAATTTTAAAGAATAGAATAATACTAATTTCAGCATTATAATTATCAAAAAATGACTCGAGTAAAAACAATTTTTAATTAGAACCAGCCAAAATTTAGGCTCTACATGTGATAAATTACTCTGTCAGGTTCGATGTTTTGCTGCAAATGGAGATCATGAATAACAACATTTTCATTACAAATTTCAAAAAAAGCTAATTTTGAAGGGATGCAACTAAAATTATCTGTTGTGAATTGGGCAACCGAGTTATTTGGAGACTGGTCAAATGTGGAAAATTTTTAAAGATTCAAGGTAAACATATTCCTTATAGAAAGAAAAGGGTGATTGCAAGTAAAAAACCAGCTTGGCTCACAAAGAGTATAAAAGATAAAATTAAAGAAAAGCATCAAAAATTTAAGAAATTTAAATTGATTGGTATGACAGGAGATTTAGAAGGTTATAGGAGATCAAGAAAGTTGGTGAAACAGGAAACTAGGGCATCAAAAAGGATGTATGAAAAAAAAGGTTGGCTGAAAATGTCAAAATTAACATTAAGTATTTCTTTAAATACATTAAGGGTAAACAAAATGTTAGGATGGGGGTAGGACCCTTAAGGGATGATAAAGGAAGACTTGTGTCTGACGAGTATGAGATTTCTTGGTTATAAAATTTTACTTTTTCTTCAGTTTTTACTAATGAAGTTTTAAGAAATATTCCTCATCTTGAACAGTTAATAAATGGAAACAAGATCAAACACAATGATCACATTAATTCTAAACTTATTATGAAAAAATTGGGAAGTTTAAAAAATTATAAGGCTCCTGGGCCAGAAAAATATTTCCTCAAGGGTTTTGAAGGAAGTTAAGGAATGGATATGTGAGCCACTTGTTACTATTTTTTTTTGTAAGTTCTTGAATAGTGGGCAGGTACTAGAAGATTGGAATTTAGCTAATGTAACTCTTCTTTTCAAGGAAGATAATAAAAAATGGTTCCAGTCTTTATAAACCCATTAGTATTACATCAGTTCTGGGAAAAGTTTTGGAAAGTCTGATAAAAGATGCTTTGCAAAATCATTTAACAAATTTTAGATTTTTATTGGATAGTCATCATGGTTTCACTAAGGGAAAATCTTGCCTTACAAATCTTGTAATATTCTTTGAAAAGGTTACTGCTTATGTAGATGAGGGTAAGGGTGGTGATTTGGCATATCTGGATTTTTAGAAAGTATTTGACAAGGTGCCACATAAAAGACTTGTAAAAAAGAATTAGCTCTGTAGGTGTGGGGGATAAGTTAGCAAATTGGATACAAGAGTGGATGGATTGAAGAAACCAGAGGGTTGTTACAAATGGAGTTCAGTCAAACTTGATTAATGTAACAAGTGGGGTACCTCAGGGCTCAGTCTTAGGACCTTTGCTCTTTTTGATTTATATCAGTGACATATATGAAGGAATGGTCAATAAATTATTTAAATTTGCTGATGATATTAAGGTCTTTAGTGTTGTTGGTTGTGAGGATGGTGCTCTACAAAAGAATTTAGATCATTTAGTGAGTTGGGAGAATAAATGGCAAATGACTTTTAATTATAATCAATGCAAGATTATGCATGAGGGTTATTTGAGTTATAAGTATAATATGGATGAGAATCACCTTAACAGTGTCATGATAGAAAGTGATCAATCTCTTAAGCCATCCATGCAGTGTGCTATTGCTAGTGGTAGGGCAAATAGGATTTTAGGTTGTATCTACAGAAATACTGAATACACCTCTAAAGAGGTTATAATTCCATTATATAGGTCATTGGTTAGGCCATATTTGTAGTTTATTTTCGGTCTTGGTCTCCTTACCTTAGGAAGGACATTGAATTGTTTGAAAGAGTTCAGAGGAGGGCTACTAGAATGGTGCCTGAGATGGAAGGGTTGTCATATGAGGAGAGATTAAGATCTCTGAAATTGTTTTCTAATGAAAAAAGAAGAGTTAGAAGGGATCTCACTAAGGTGTTTAAGATTGTAAAGGGAATTGATAGTGTTGATGTATCATCTTTTTTTTTTTTTATATTTAATGGTGAGAATGATAGGACTAGGGGACACAAGTATAAATTTTAGCAGGTTAGGAGTCATGCTAAGACAGTTTTTTTTTTTCCAAACAGGGTTAGTGGCATTTGGAATAATAATTGTAGTTTAACTCAGAGGATTGGACAGCCTAGATGGACCAATAGGTCCCTAAACATTGTTATATGTTAACTTAGAAGTAGAATAGCAAAAAGCTGCTAAATTGACATTTTAACAAAATATAAATACTTCAGATGTTGCCTTTAGAACTTTTCCAGGTTTAGTCTTGATAGAAATAAGGGAGGTTATTTTCTGTCAATGAAAAAGACCATTGCCAATTTTCACCCAGTATAAACAATTTTACATAAATCTTTCCCACAAAAAAGTACAAGTAACACCTCAGGTGAATGACCCAGAACAATAGGTACCTAAAGCAAAAATAACTTACTTCCTTGACCAACCTTCAATGTTATAACTACATACACCCACAAAAAGTTAGGAATGATGCCTGCATGCAACACTTTTCCTCTCCTGTACTTTCATTTTTCAGACCATCCTTAAAATTTAATTTATACAGTATTCATTAATAAAGCAAACAACTTTTGACAAATTCTTATTGTTTTCATCATCAATCTAAAATAAACAGTATTAGAATTGGTAAATTAAAAACAGTGTCTGTGTCAATTCTTAAGCTTTTGTCTTTCAGTTTCCTCTGTTAACATGTACCGACTAACCAAGTTGACTGAAGCCTGAAGTTGAACGTGTCGTACGAGTAATACTAAATTACTATTGATGTTATTGTTTCTTAGCATTTCTAACATTAATAATATTGTAATTATTATTAGCTGTAACAGTGTAAGTAACTTAAAAGTTACCTATAATAACTTAGACCATTACAATTATGTTAAGTATTTAAATACAATATAAAATACACTGAAAATAATACTTACAATTTTACATGTAACAAAACACTACCGTAAATACCTACCAGGCGGTATTTACAAGTTAACACATAGTACTCCAGTTTACCGCACGGTGAAGTTAAAACGACCTGTAGTAAAAAATAATAAAGTGCAATAAGATGTCAGAAATGAATTAAAGTGTGCGTTTTATTTATAGAACTTATATTTTTCATTTAGATTATTTTGCCCTGAACAATTATATTCCAATATAATTTTAAAGTATACTTCACAGTTACACAAAAAATTTTAATTTAAAAAGATCGAAAAGGAACCTTCAAAAAATTACAGAAACGAAATGGTTTGTTTGTTTGATTTGAAGATAAGCACAAAGCTACAAAATGGGCTATCTGTGCTCTGCCCACCACGGATATCGAAACCCGGTTTCTAGCGCTGTAAGTCCGCAGACATGCCGCTGGGTCACTGGGGGGGGGGCGAGATAGTGAAAATGCAATCGTAAAAAAAGTAAACAAACAAGCTTAAGATTTGATACATTGTGTTGACATTATTTCCTCAAGCTACAAATCTCTATTTTGACACTCCTACATATTACAGCTTTTACACATGGAATCAAGTAAAAATAAGGATTTGTAGCTGGGAAAATAATGTCAACACTATGTCAACACAAACCTTAAAGTTGTTTATTTTATTTCAAGTTACAGCTTTTTCAGTAAGTAAGATTTGTTTTTAGAAAAGGTACGACGTTTCGATCACTGGTGCGAGAATTATCGCGCCAGTGATCGAAACGTCGTACCTGTTCTAAAAATAAATCTTACTAACTGTAAAAGCTGAAATTTGTAATAAAATATACTTAATCAGTAAGTAAACTGAAAACGAAACTACTTAAACTTGTTTGTTTATTTTTTTAGCAATTGCATTTTCACTTTAATCTACATTTCTTGTTTCTGCATTTTTTTAATTTATCAATTTTTGATAAGCTTGTTTCGTTAGTTTTTATGTCCATCATAGACATAAGTCTGTATAACAGCAATACTTTCCTATTTGAAACAGTTTAATTTAATGGAATACGTAGTTGATGTATGATGCTCTCCCAGGAAACAATGACAATTTTTGGATTTGCTTCATGCAGATAGGCTGGCTATTGCTCCTGATATTATTGCCACAACGTTATCATTTATAGTGGTACTGAATGTATCATCACTATAATGCATGGTGACCAAAATACCACATGTTATATATATATATATATCTACTATATTTACACCCTCTAGCTATATGGGGAGACTCTATATACAGGATTGCAAGGACTAATGAACTATACTGGTATGGTGCATGGACTGGATTTTGTAACCGCAATGTGTCATAATATGATAGCAGATGTATACAAATAAGCACTTTTAATATTTCTTATACTTGTTATATTTCCCCTTCCTCCTCCTCCTCTCCGCTGGCTATAGTAAAGCCGGTGTTGCGTCAGCGAGGTCACGTGACTAGTGTCACGCCCCCTTCTTTCTGGAAATATCTTGTACCTTCGGGAATAGTCGGGAGATTACTAGATATAGGGTAGTCTGGTATATATATATAAGAGGGTGACAACGTGACAGTAATGTGTGTGTAGGTAGTGAGTATTTGATCTGCAGAGTATTATTGAGCACGTTCGTTGTTATAGCGTTTATTTTAGCGCGATTGTTGAAATCAAGTGTATCGTAAAGTTTTATTCGGAAAGAATAAACCAGTTTTATTAAGTAAGGACTTGTGTCGCTAAAGTTTCGTCGGAACGAAGTTACGGAAAGTTAATTAACAAACGGAGACGTAACAAATTGGTGTCAGAGAGTGGGACAGAAAAAAAATGGAAACGAGAAGCGGCAAATCAAACTACAGCATAGCAGACTTAATGGCAGCAATACAAGAACAGCAAAAGAAACAAGAAGAACGAGAAGTAAAACAAGAAGAGAAATTAAAGCAGTTGTTAGAGGAAAAAGAAAAGAAAGAAGAAGAACGAGAAAATAAACAAGAAAAGAAACAAGAAGAACGAGAAGTA
>NW_013671430.1:57790-61679 GCF_000517525.1 Limulus polyphemus | reverse complement strand
ATAGAGTCAGAGTTATTTACATCCTGTAGTGACTGCGATAACAGAGTTAGCTTTATTTACATCCTGTAGTGACTGCGATAACCTATAGGATGTAAGTAACTCTGACTCTATTATCGAAGTCACTATAGGATGTAAATAGCTCTGACTCTATTATCGAAGTCACTATAGGATGTAAATAAAGCTAACTATTATCGCAGTCACTATAGGATGTAAATAACTCTGACTCTGTTATCGCAGTCACTATAGGATGTAAATAGCTCTGACTCTGTTATCGGAGTCACTACAGGACGTAAATAACTCTGACTCTGTTATCGCAGTCACTATAGGATGTAAATAAAGCTAACTATTATCGCAGTCACTATAGGATGTAAGTAACTCTGACTCTGTAGTGACTGCGATAACAGAGTCAGAGTTATTTACATCCTGTAGTGACTTCGATAATAGAGTCAGAGTTATTTACATCCTATAGTGACTTCGATAATAGAGTCAGAGTTATTTACATCCTGTAGTGACTGCGATAATAGAGTCAGAGTTATTTACATCCTATAGTGACTGCGATAATAGTTAGAGTTATTTACATCCTATAGTGACTGCGATAACAGAGTCAGAGTTATTTACATCCTGTAGTGACTCCGATAACAGAGTCAGAGTTATTTACATCCTATAGTGACTGCGATAATAGTTAGAATTATTTACATCCTATAGTGACTGCGATAACAGAGTCAGAGTTATTTACATCCTATAGTGACTGCGATAATAGAGTCAAAGTTATTTACATCCTATAGTGACTGCGATAATCTTTATTATCGCAGTCACTATAGGATGTAAATAACTCTGACTATTATCGCAGTCACTACAGGACGTAAATAACTCTGACTTTATTATCGCAGTCACTATAGGATGTAAATAACTCTGACTATTATCGCAGTCACTACAGGATGTAAATAACTCTGACTCTGTTATCGCAGTCACTACAGGATGTAAATAACTCTGACTTTTCAGAGTTATTTACGTCCTGTAGTGACTCCGATAACAGAGTCAGAGTTATTTACATCCTATAGTGACTGCGATAATAGTCAGAGTTATTTACGTCCTATAGTGACTGCGATAATAGAGTCAACGACCACATCGTGGTAAACGTTCGACCCAACATAACTTTAAGTTGCAAGGTGTAAGTGGAAGTGCTTAGGTTTGTATTGAAGTCAGATCTACGTCTTTTAAACTCGTAGAAATTACTATTGAATTTAAAAACATATCTACTATATAAAACAAAGTGTGTGTCCGGGAAAAAATAAACGACCGTATATCTATCATTTCCTGTCTGTTCCTTGTACGTTTCCACATCTCTTGATCAATCAACATCAGACTTGACATCGTAATACAGGATGTCATGAGGGGGGTGGACCCCCCCCCCATCTAATTTCATATTGACAGAATTATTTTCAGTATTGGTACCTCTATGTATTTTTATTGCACTTTTATTGTTTATTATGTTAAGAAAAAAAAATAGAAGCACAGTTTTCTATCCTTTGTTACAAACGAACTATTATTTCACCCAGCTAGTAAGTTTATATTAACTTAAGTTTATTATATGTAAGTTTATTTCAGCCAAACTAATTAGGGTATAATTAAAGTGGGGGCAAACTAATTTGCTAAGATAACATTTGAAGGTATTTCGAATCTCATAGCCCCCCCAGTGGCACAGCGGTATGTCTACGGACTTACAACGCTAGAAACCGGGTTTCGATACCCGTGGTGGGCAGAGCACAGACAGCCCATTGTGTAGCTTTGTGTTTAATTACAAACAAACAAACAATTCTCCCCCAGTGGCACAGCGCTATGTCTACGGACTTACAACGCTAGAAACCGGTTTTCGATACCCGTGGTGGGCAGAGCACAGATAGCCCATTGTGTAGCATTGTGCTTAATTACAAACAAACAAACAAACAAACGAATCTCATAATTTGGGATGAATCTCCAAAGTACGTGAATAACGTCGTGGCCTGGTAGTTAGGGCGCTGGATTCTGTGGGTCGTAGGTTCGTTTCCCCGTTACTGGACATGCTCGCCTTTTCAGCCGTGGAAGTGTTATAATGTTACGATCAATCCTACTATTCGTTGCTAAGTTCAAAACAAAACAAACCAATGATGTCGTGTAGCAGAAGCTGTTTCCAATTTCTGTAAAATAAGCAATGTTAGAGCTACGATGAAGGGTAAATTTTCACCTTCGAAAGTTCGGAACATCTTACCGAACGAAGGTTTGAATCTTCGATAGCATTCATTTGCATAATTGGCTGATGACGTCACCATACCTACTAGTTTATGCGTGATTGGAAACCATTTTATTTTCCAGGTAATCCATATACATGAAATAAATCATATAACGAAGCTAAAGCTGACATAAATCTAATGTTAGTTTAATGGACAGCATTAGCTTGGGAGACCTGGTCCTTCGCTGACGTGGGTTTTGTATCTCACGTATAAACGTGATGTAGCCCATCATCATGTGGGTAGCCTAATACCTGTTTCCATCCTCTTGAGATAATATTCAGGAATGTTTCATTACGTGTTAATTTAGGGAACGCTCCTTATTAAACCTTACATGTTTTTAATTTGATAGTATTGTTGTATTTTGTGTAGCTACATTAATGAAGGTGCCTGATGTTCCCAGTGTATTGTATTACATTTATAAAATGTGTTAATAAATCGATTTTAACAGCAAAGCTATTCTTTAGTTTTCATCAAAACTGTGTTTATTCAAGAATTTACCGTATATAGCCCCACGGTGGCTCGGTGGTAACCTTAAGAGCTTATAAAAATTCAGGGTTCGATCCCCGCAGTGAACGTCGTAAAGGATAGTCCATTGTGCAATCATTGCCATGGAAACAAACAAAAATATCGTGTTTAAATATATACGTATGTACACTTATTTATATATACATACGTACACCCCACATATAAAGGATTATGGAACGCAAGCACGGATGAATGATGTGCTTCGGATATGTCAGCCTCATGACAGAGATTTTTTAGCAATGGAAAATATGCTGCAGGCCTATTAGCAAGATACACGCTCGTCAGATATAGCATGGCCAGACGTGGCGACATGGAACGTAACGACATGGTAAGGCTACAAAATCGTTTTAGTACAACGTAATCACCTCCTCCAGAAGATATGAAATCTTAACTGTTTTCTTTTGTCACAAAACTTTTAAATCATAGTTTTAGCTCACTTATATGGATTTGATGAATTATCATATATAAACATATACGTATATACACTTATTGATATCTACACACACACACCCCTTATATAAAGCCAACCAAATACACGATTTGAAAAATAGGAGTAAGAATTGAATATATAAAATAAAAATAATGAAAATAAATTTCCAATAAGCAAGTTAAAGTAACTTGTTGTTAAAAAGGCAAACTAAAAATGATTTCTGTAATTTAATGATTATTTAAAAAAAAAGGCATCCATTTTGTATCGTCCATAGTGTTGAAAATTAACCGTTGGCAAATTTCGAAATATTTCATTTATTGATTGTGGAAAACATGAACTTCCTTGATCATTCTTTAAGATCCTCGATACAACTATAGGATCATCTCTTGTGGCCATCATTACGTCAGGATCATCTCTTGTGGCTATCATTACATTACCACTTCTTAGTGAGATCTGTGGCCTGTTTCACTAGATTTAGTGGAAATGAGATCCTGTGGCCATCATTACGTCAGGATCATCTCTTGTGGCCATCATTACATTATTACTTCTTAGTGAGATCTGTGGCCTGTTTCACTAGATTTAGTGGAAATGAGATCTTGTGGCCATCATTACGTCAGGATCATCTCTTATGGCCATCATTACGTCAGTAACATCTCTTGTGGCT
>NW_013671430.1:54128-57056 GCF_000517525.1 Limulus polyphemus | reverse complement strand
GTCACTAAGAAGTGGTAATGTAATGATGGCCACAAGAGATGATCCTGACGTAATGATGGCCACAAGATCTCATTTCCACTAAATCTAGTGAAACAGGCCACAGATCTCACTAAGAAGTGGTAATGTAATGATGGCCACAAGAGATGATCCTGACGTAATGATGGCCACAAGATCTCATTTCCACTAAATCTAGTGAAACAGGCCACAGATCTCACTAAGAAGTGGTAATGTAATGATGGCCACAAGAGATGATCCTGACGTAATGATAGCCACAAGATCTCATTTCCACTAAATCTAGTGAAACAGGCCACAGATCTCACTAAGAAGTGGTAATGTAATGACAGCCACAAGAGATGATATCATTACGTCAGGATCATCTCTTGTGGCCTATCATTACATTACCACTTCTTAGTGAGATCTGTGGCCTGTTTCACTAGATTTAGTGGAAATGAGGTAGATTTTTGGCTCTTCGCATTAGATTAGACAACTAGAATCATTGTTGTTGTTTTTTTACACCAGTTTTAATTCTCAACCTGATATTTCTTTATTTACTAGCTGATTTCTCAATGGATTTGTTTCAACCTAACTATACCCGAATCGTTCTTTTTTTTTCCTTCTTTCTTCATAAAATGAGATTTTTTGCGAGTTAGATACTGTTCTTATTCAGTTCTGAATCTTTTTCTCAAGTTTTTTAGTTTGTTTTTTAAGCACAAAGCTACATAATTGCCTATGTTTTGAGTGTTATAAGTCCTCAAAGCTCATCGCTGAGCAATAGGTTTTTTTTTCAACCATAAGTTTATTGTTCAAATACGTGGCTCAAGTTAACACTAATATATCCAATACGTGAATAGATGATCAACAATCGTTTGCTGATACTGCTACATTCACGAAAATTGTCAATCTTGTAACTAACTTTATTTATTATTTATTGTTACAATAAAGACACATTGTTCTGGGCTCTTATGAAGTTATTGAACTGTTTTCGTAAATAGATTTATTCTCGTATGTCTTGAGAGTTACGTTCGTTTTTTTTTATGTACATTTAATAAGTCCAACATTTCAAAGAGAATCAAGCCTTCTTTAAACACCATGTATATTTTTCTCTTTTCAACCGAAAAGCTTCGACTCTTAAAAAAAAAGTTATTAATATAAAGTTAAAAAAAATCTCATTTCTATGCTGCATTTCAATAAAAATCCGAAAACTTTTGGTGTTTATCCACATGTAAAACGTTTACTTTTTTACGATTGTTTTATAAGAACTCTAGCAGATAATTAAATTCTTTTAGCAGCTCAAAAGAGAGGAAAATAATGTGTTAAGAAAAAAAAAAAAAAAAAGGCTCTATCTTTTATAAAACCTCAAGGATTGTAATACGTGTTCCCATAGCAACGGTCCATGATACTGGTTGTGTACTTATCTGACGCGCCTTAAAACATCAAGTTTGGTTAAAATTTTTGAGTCTCAACAACAACAACAACAAAAAAAAAACAGGTATTAGATGAAATTAATATAAGTGAGCTAAATCTATGATTTAAAAGTTTTGTAACAAGTGCAAATAGTTAAAGTTTCATATCATCTAGAGGAGGTGATTATGTCGTATTAAAATGAATTTGGAGCCTCACCACGTAGTTACAGTCCTTGTCGCCACGTCTGGTAATGCTGTGTCTGACGACCGTGCATCTTGATAATAGCCCTGCAACGTAGTTTTTATCGCAAAGGGCTCTGTCATAAGACTGACATATTCAAAGCACACCACTCTTTTCTGCTTGCTTTCCATAATCCTTATAGTGGACGAGGTCAATGGTTTCCCAATGCCCACTTCAACAGTCTTATCACACAGAGATCCATATGCTTGACTGGAATGTCTTTTTATGGAATAGCAAGAATACCTGTTTCATTCTCCAGCTGCTGGAGGCATACGACGATTGAATGGGCACTATGACTAAGTGCCTTATCTTGGTGAACCCATATCCTGTTGGCTCTGTATCCGTACAAAGTCCATATATTTGTGTGGTACAAATGGTCCAGAATATTAGTCTAACAGGAAGGAGAGTTAATATGTAGAATTATACACATATTTTTTTTATAGGTTAAAATACATTTTTTTTTTACTCACGAGCTTTCGGCCCCCTTATCGGAGCCTTCACCCGACAACAATGTACTGAACAATACAAATTCGTTTTTATCTGTAGAACAATGCTTTAAAACAGGCGTCTAATACCAGATGCCAGTTATTGTTACGATTGTTGCCCAGACAATTGTTTTAAAGCAGTGTTGTTCATTGCTCAGTACATTGTTGCCCGGTAGAGGCTCCAGTAAAAGGACTATAAGCTCGCAGCTAAAAGAAAAGTATTTTAACGTAGAGAACAGCCCGTGTATGATTCAAGATATTAATTCTCCTACTTCACAAGTCTTAGAAACAAGGAGAGGTTATCTTGACGTTTGTACCCACCCTCCTGATCTTTGACATGTCCCTAGGGCATTACAGGTAGAAAATGGCACGATACATTCTACGGTTATCAAGAAACACATGTGCTTCATCGGATTTCACCACGATGTAACATACACCATCGTCTGTTTATCCGTGTGTATGTATTGTTAATGTTTCGATATAACATAAACCACCGTCTGTTTATCCGTGTGTGTGTATTATTACCGTTTCGATATAACATACACCACCGTCTGTTTATCCGTGTGTGTGTATTATTACCGTTTCGATATAACATACACCACCGTCTGTTTATCCGTGTGTGTGTATTGTTAATGTTTCGATATAACATAAACCATCGTCTGTTTATCCGTGTGTGTGTATTATTACCGTTTCGATATAACATACACCACCGTCTGTTTATCCGTGTGTGTGTATTATTACCGTTTCGATATAACATACACCACCGTCTGTTTATCCGTGTGTGTATATTGTTAATGTT
>NW_013671430.1:38958-53384 GCF_000517525.1 Limulus polyphemus | reverse complement strand
ATATTATTACCGTTTCGATATAACACACACCACCGTCTGTTTATCCGTGTGTATATTATTACCGTTTCGATATAACACACACCACCGTCTGTTTATCCGTGTGTATATTATTACAGTTTCGATATAACACACACCACCGTCTGTTTATCCGTGTGTATATTATTACAGTTTCGATATAACACACACCACCGTCTGTTTTTACTGTGTGTATAATATTACTGTTTCGATATAACACACACCACCGTCTGTTTTTACTGTGTTTACATTTTCTGATATCGATTGGATTATGTAATGAATGAATCTGAGGGTTATTAAGTTAAGGAATACAGACGAAAAACAAATGTGGAGATAATCCTTGCTAACAAGATGTAGGCTTAGAAGGCAAGAAGTGATTCAGTGAAGCGGGTTTTCCATCATTCCTTGCTTCCTGTAACCAATTATCAAAGTTATAATTAATATAGTTTACTCCTCTCACTATTTGATTGGTTCTAAAACCTTTACTCTTAAGAGGTTGCTAAGGTGAAACAACATCGTTTCAAATTTTACCGGTAGTTGAAGATAGCGAAACGATTTTTACTGCACTGGATTGACAGATGATGTTAACTTAGTCAATATTAGGTCATTAGACGGCGCTACCATACATATCGTAAAACAGTTGGAACACGTTCAAAGTAACAGTTTAAGCGCTGAAAGCTGGTGAAACATCAGAAATCAATACGCCTAACTTTTATGGAGTACAAATCGGTCTTATACTACATATATAGAGTTTCATAAAACTTTTGTCATTCATGGTCCAGCCTAGCTGACGAGTTCTGGTATTGAACGAAAGGCTTCTTATGCAGTGGCAAAAGTTTGTTTTTGAATTTCGTGCAAAGCTACACGAGAGCTATCTGCGCTAGCCGCCCCTAATTTAACAGTGTAAGACTAGAGGGAAGGCAGCTAGTCATCATCACCCACCGCCAATTCTTGGACTATTCTTTTACCAACGAATAGTGGGATTAACCGTCACATTATAACGCCCCCACGGCTGAAAGGGCGAGTATGTTTGGTGGGACAGGGATTCGAACCCGCGACCCTCATATTGCGAGTCGAGCGCCCTAACCACCTGACCATGCCGGGCCAGCAGTGACAAAAGACAGATCTGAACTTAACACTCAGTAAAAAACGAATTTATGTATTCTTCCACTTTACATAACGATACATATAGCTAAATGTACATTCATGACATTCTCTAGATTAGAGGGTAAATTAGGAAGTTATTTTCTGTCTTAAATCTAGAACTGAACTCACACATTTGTAGTTTAAATCTGCTATATAACTCATCAAGAACTACACAAGAGCCTAACTCCTTCAAAGTGTAAATGTAGAAGAACATCGGTATTGTCCATCTTACAATTTACCTGAGGGGCAAATTCCGATTACAGCTCGATAACCTTTGATGTTTAGGACTAACACAAACTGAAACATGTATGAATTATAAAATATTGGCTTGCAAAGATTAAATTAACTTTCATACAAGTCTTGTATAGTTTCTACTCATGTAGACTCTCCTACCGACCTTTGTTCATTGGTTGTATAGTTGTCAACGGCCTCTAATTAAGAATCAACATGTTCTATTGTCATTAAATTTTTGAAGACTGTCTAATCCATTTAGTGTTTCATACTTCAAAGTTAAAGTTCTACAGAAAATCATAGAAGTTGTGATATCTATGACAAACTATAAAAATGGTAAATATTGCTTTTATTATTTCTCTTAGCTTCTATAATAGCATATCTGCTTTTTGAAAAGTGTACATAAATGGTTGGATTTATTTTACAGGAAGTTATTCATTTAGAAAACAGTTTGACAAATTATAATATCTGGTTCATTATATTTAATTGGAAGATAATTATTTTCGAAAGAGTATAATGACTTATGGGTAAAACCAGACTTAAGAATGAAAAGAGGGCTAGACTGGCTGGCTGTTGTTAAGCATAAAGCTACACGATGGGCTATCTGTGCTTTGCCCACCACGAGTATCGAAACATGATTTTTAGCGTCGGAGAGGCCTAAATATTTGACGCTGAGCCACGGAGGGGCGATAAAAACGGGCTATATAGGTCATATTAAAATTAATGCAGACGTAGTGCCTATTTTGTCATCTGGACATGACAATATATAGTTTTTATAGTTTTTATGCTTTAGAGTCCTTTTTAAGACTATGTATTTGTAAGATAATCTAGACTCTAGAGTAGGTACATAAATTCAAATTGTACTATATTACAGTTAGTTAATGTAATATATATATAATAGTTATGTAGTGTTTGGACAATTTACTTATAAGACGACACGAAATAGTCCGTTTCAGGACTACCTACATTTTAGATTAAAGTAATGTAGGAATATGAGTAGACGCAGAGAATAAATATGTAGAGTTTGGATGTTTTTATGTTAATATGGGAAACAGGCATCTATAGATCGTAAGTTAAACTAGTATACGAATATTCATGAAGTACGCTATAAAAATATTCAAACTGTAAAACAAAAAATATTAATTTTACTATTCAAAATACTTTGCTTGTTATTGCTATTGAAGTGAGAACTGTCCAGTTGCCTATAACGCTAAAGAATAAACTAATATCGTGTTAAGAACTATAGTAGTAATACTATTTTTATGACATGACACAGCTTGATATTCATGATCAACAGCACCCTCTGGTGACTTGCGAGCGAACCATATAACAAAACATCTGTCCGCTCACCCTAGATGATTAATGTTAAAACATGTTAATAAAACGAAGTTGAGACGTTGTATTATTTCATTTTTTTGTTTATTATTATTATGAGAAAAAAAAAAACAACTTCGAAAATTTACATATACTCGAGCGTCTGACGTATCGTTATTTACTTTTATATTTTTATTTGCTACGAGGCGGTGAGATTACAATTTATCACGCGAAGATCAATTTATTTGTATTATATGAAACGTAACTTATATACGGCCATGTTTTATAGCTAACGCGACAAAAGCCTCAGTGCTACCTAGTGGCAGTAATTTTGTTTCAGTGTGAAAATAATATTGCTTTGTTGACTCTAACGGCATGAGAGTCGGCATTGTACACAAACAAACCCAAATGAAAGCTTAACTAAATAATAGAGAAAAAAGTACGTAAATATTAATATTTCTGGTTCGTTTCCTAACTTACGTCAAAAGTATATTGTTCACTTACAAATCTTTTTTTCAAGGTCTAAGTGCATTGTTTGTGAAAATCCAGGCCCGGTATTTTGAATAGAAGACAGTTTATTTTAGTAAATACTGTCTAATTTTTAAGAATGCTGTTCTTAACATTTCGATTAGTGTTAGTGTAGAATGAAATTCATCAAAGCCAGCGTCAACAAATGTTTATTCATTTAAGTATAAAACGGTTTTAGCCACAATTCTTGTTGCAATGTTTATATAAAGTTTACCATGACATTTTGAAAGCAAACAAACCAAAAAGTAATGTAATATTAGTTTTTTTTAAGTACTATCAGATGCATACCACCCCTAGTTTCCGCGCTGTTGGTTGTTCCTCACTCTTAGGCTTAGCGTGTCTGCCACGAGACGTATAGTACTTGAGAGAGGCGTTAAGTTTTACTTAACATATATTAAACTTAACTAGCTTTATTCATTCATATTCAGATAAATTCTATTCATCACATTTCACTCGCTATACATTAAGATTCACTAGTTATATGTCGAGTTGATTCAACGTCCAAGTCAACTCGGTATATATCGAATCGCATTCTCTATATATTAAATATTTGTTTTTGAATTTTGCGCAAAGCTACACGAGGGCTATCTGCGCTAGCCGTCCCTAATTTAGCAGTGTAAGACTAGAGAGAAGGCAACTAGTCATCACCACCCACCGCCAACTCTTGGGCTACTCTTTTACCAACGAATAGTGGGATTGACCGTCACATTATAACGCCCCCACGACTGAAAGGGCGAGCATGTTTGGGGGGACGGGAATTCGAACCCGCGTCCCTCAGATTGCGAGTCGAGCGCCTTATCCACCTGGCCATGCCGGGCCCATATTAAATATAACTAACTAAATAAATATGTATATATAATATGGTTATTCTAAAAGGATACCATTATGTGGATTTCCTAGAAACGACAGTAGAATACATTTCACAGATAACCTTTGAGTAGATTTTTCAATTTTTCAAAAGACAATTCTTGCAAAAAATACATTATTCATGACTCATAACACAGTTAATAATATTTTGGTTTCATAAAGGAACACCAATTATTAATGTCTTGTTTCAGTTCGATAGAATTTAATACATATTATTATGTGTTTACACCACCCAAATGTAGTGTTGCCATCTATAATATTTCTTTAGCTTTAAAATACCGAAATATTAATAATAATTAGTTGTGTTTAATTATATATTTTATATAGCTTATTGTTTAGAAATTATTGGGGTCATGCGCCCCTGGCGCACCAGTTCCTACATCCCTGCTGGTATACATTGAACCACAGCTCGAGTTCACTCAATACTCAAATCAACTCTACATATCTCGAACTCTCTTATTGTAAATTAAACTTCGCTCCTCACATATTGATCCCTACTTACTGTATGTATAAACAAGCATATATATATTACACCGTTCGATAGAGGGCGCTTCACTCACCCACTCATTTTATCGATCTTTTCCCACCAAACGACTGAATTGTCCTTTCTTAGCAGCTTCCTTAATTAACTGAGTAAGGTTTGTGTTGTAATTAAGCACAAAGCTACACAATGAACTATCTGTGCTCTGCCCACCACAGGTATCGAAACCCGGATTCTAGCGTTGTAAGTCCGCAGACATGCCGCTGTGCCACTAAGGGGACAACTGAATAAGAATTTAATAATGGCTGGAGACGGCTTGAATGGGTAATGAAGAAAAACTTTGATATAAGTTTAACGTAACAGCAAATGTACAACGTTTCGACAAGGGTTTGTCATAATCGAATTTGAATAAGAATTTATTTGAATTAGAATACTAAGTAGCCAATACAAATAGTGTCTCTAAAATTTTTCTTCAACACGAGACAAATATTGAAGTTATATCCGAATTCACTTTGAACTGTCTAATATCGGCCTCACTTGGAATATATTTTTTTCTGACCAAACTGATCATTTGTTTTGTAAGCCGTATTCTCCAGGACCTTCATAAAAAAGAAAAACAATGACAAATTGTAATTGGTACTTAGCTTTATGTTTCAACAATTGTAACTTTTGAACGAAAGCTTGGTTTGTTTTAAATTTCGCGCAAAACTGCACGAGGGTTATCTGCGCTAGCCGTCCCTAATTCAGCAGTGAAAGACTAGAGGGAAGGCAGTTAGCCATCCCCACCCACCGCCAACTCTTGGGCTAGTCTTTTACCAATGAATAGTGGAATTGACCGTAAATATTATAACGTCCCACGGCTGAAAGGGCGAGCATGTTTGGTGGGACGGGGTTTCGAACCCGCGATCCTCAGATTGCGAGTCAAGCGCCCTAATCACCTGGCCATGATTGAACTAAAGGATTCTCAAAGAGCAGAATCACACTGGAGCACGTGACGTATGCCGCGAAACGTGGCGCACTTTGTTTGTTTTTGAATTTTGCGTAAAGCTACACGAGGGCTATCTGCGCTAGCCGTCCCTAATTTAGCAGTGTAAGACTAGAGAGAAGGTAGGTAGTCATCACCGCCAACTCTTTTACCAACGAATAGTGGGATTGATCGTCACACATTATAGCGCTCTCACGGCCGAAAGGGTGGGCATGTTTGGTGTGACGGGGATTCGAACCCGCGACCCTCAGATTGCGAATCGAGCGCCCTCTAACCATCTGGCCATGCCGAGCTACAGATTTAGATTATTGTTTTGAGCAATGTAATTAATACTGTCTTATCAAAACACCAGTTTGATACTGAAAACATTACTTATTTCAAAGGTTGCAGATATTGTACACGAATAACAAGAAAACTGTTCAACGAAGTTACAGCTTAGTGAGCAGCCTAATGACCAAAGTCTGTGAGATATTAAAATAGTAGCACCGTGTCACTCAAACTCATATATACAAATAGAAATAAGAGAGAGAGAGGAAAAAAACTGGTATCAAAATTCAATTAATAAATTAGGAAAACTGCCAAGAAAGACAGGACAAATCAATTGAAGTACGTCCACGTGCGGTGGGAAAGTTTGACAAATGCTGAGTTAATGACGCCCCTTCTGTCGGTCCGTTCTGTGGAGCGAGTAGAGTTCAATAAATACTGAGTTAACTTAGACTTAAAACTGAGTGAAGCTTCGTTCGAGATAGAGCGAAAGAAACCTTATATATATGTAGTGAGAAAATTTGAACATTATTTGTTAGTCGTTAAGTACAGAGCTGCGCAATGGGCTGTCTGTGCTGTGCCCACTGCACGGATCGAACCCAAGATTTTAGCGTTATAAGACCTCAGTCTTACCGCTGAGCAGGACCAGATTAAGAGCACAGTGGGCTCATAGGAAATTATCAGTTCTGTGCCACATTCTTCTTCACAAGCCCTTTTTTTTCTCATTGAAATTTTACCCTTTTACAAATATAATGCTTTTAAAATAGTACAGTTTCTAACCTAAATATTACCTGGGAAGGCTATTAAAAAATGTATTTTTGGTTAGTTTAGAGAGGGGCAAGGAGGGGCTTAACGTATTATATCAATTTTAAATATATATATAAGAACAGCCATCGTGGGTTCCTTGATACTAGGGTCTCATAGGCAGCTGCCTACTTTGTCTTCTGGTTAACCCTGCTCTGGCCACCCGTAGACAATTTGGACATAGAGCGATTAAGATTTGACATTTTAGAAAATTTAATTTTAGTCGTATTTTTAAATAACAAAGAGATTTGACGTTTTTTGAAATGATAAATTGTTCATTTTTGTGTCGTTGAAATTTGGAAAGTTAGGTTAACTTAGTATGAATGATGACGTACGATAGATATAGCTAAATATCTAATGTGTTAATCGGGACAATCTTTTTTAAAGGTTATTCAAGAAGAACAGTAAAACAAAGTGTTAGCTAAAAATGGAGTATCTTTAAAGTATTTTGATACACAGCAAATCCTTTCGACAAACTAAATTTTGGGTACAAAACATTGTGTAGGTATAGTATATAATAATAAACATATCAAGAAAGCCAAAAAACTTAAAAAATAAACATAATATCTAAAGGAGAAAAGTTTAAAAACAGCATTTTCAAAGCTTTGTTCAGTAAACTAAAACCACCAGGCCAAGAAAAACAAAGAAACATACACACACACACAGTACAAAATAATAAACATGCCTAATTACAAATTACAGTGTGGAAAATTATAATTACCAGCTGATTTTCTTGATTTCATTCTTTTTTAAGCAGCCATCTGCCCACAACAGCTGCAGACGGTGAAAGGTGGTATAGATGTGGGATATTGGTACCACTACAGCTGCAGACGGTGAAGGGTGGTATAGATATGGGACATTGGTACCACAACAGCTGCAGGTGGTGAAAGGTGGTATAGATGTGGGACATTGGTACCACAACAGCTGCAGACGGTGAAAGGTGATATAGATGTGGGACATTGGTACCACAACAGCTGCAGACGGTGAAAGGTGATATAGATGTGGGACACTGGTACCACAACAGCTGCAGACGGTGAAAGGTGGTATAGATGTGGGACATTGGTACCACAACAGCTGCAGACGGTGAAAGGTGATATAGATGTGGGACATTGGTACCACAACAGCTGCAGACGGTGAAAGGTGGTATAGATGTGGGACATTGGTACCACTACAGCTGCATACGGTGAAAGGTGATACAGATGTGGGACATTGGTACCACAACAGCTGCTGACGGTGAAAGGTGGTATAGATGTGGGACATTGGTACTTAATTAAAATTAAGCACCTTCATGTTCTTTTCATGTTTACATTTGCAACATCGCAGGCAAGTGAGCTGTCCTCTGGTGACAATACATGGAACTACTGTGATTTTTCATATTTCCCCTCATTGACGTTTTTTAATAACAACCAGTCAGCGCTTGTAATTAAATATTGATTTAAATCCTGCTTGTTTATTTAAAATAATATATTAATAAATTATACCAAATGTAAGGGCTTATAAAGCATAAAAATGGGATGAGAAAAGATATGACTTGAGTGATTATTTAGCGATAAACATTTAATGGTCAATAATTATATCGCCTTTGGCGTAAAAAAAATTATTATTAGCTATCTTTTATCATATGGCATTGACTTTATAAATGAGTCAGAAGTTAAAATAATGTATTTTAAGTTGTTAAATGGGCTATATTTTAAGATGTTTCTAAACAAATTAACAAAACCAGAGTGATTTATCTTGTTGGCTATTGAATGTAGCGTCACTTTTTTGACTATTTGATTTTACTTTTAAATTAAATATTGTCCACATTAATCTCAAAACCAGCTTAGAACATTTATACATATTTACATATTTTCCTTATATCTTACATTTCTTTAAGCGAGTAATTTGTGAAACCAGGAGATAATGGTCATTTGGAGAAGAGCCAACACCTAAGTTATTTTTATCCTTGAACCGAGTTATTGCTTGAGTTGTCTTCTGCCATTACCATCTTATTGATAGGGCGTGACGCACAAGAAGAGCCACTACTTGTTTACAATACATCGTCGGCAGGTCTGGCATAGGCCGAACTACTGTGTACGGGTAGCAGATGAATCAAAACAATAAAAAACTACAACTCAGATCTGTCGGAAAATCTCTTATTTTTTCATAATTTTATTTTGAACTATAACACGAATTTTTGGGATCTGTCTGTGTTATCACAAACGAGAACAAACGTCATCCCTGCGCTTTGATAAAAGCAGCAACAACAAAAACTTTTATCTAAAAAAAACGAAAAAAATCAGTAAAGCAAAGGCTGATTTGGTGGATTTCTTTACAAACATAATTTTCACACTTTTCTAGAGACACTTTGAGTGCAGAATCTGAAATAGCTCAAATTAAATCCAACACTAAAGGATTTAGGCTTAATAAACTATCCATTGGTGTTAGGCCTAAAATATTAATGCCAGAATATCTTAGGCTTAAGTATGGGCGCAATTTGATTTTTTCTTCATTTATACTTTTTTCCCATCGTTAAATATTATGTTATTTCCTGATAAAAGATTTTTTGTTTTGTTTTGAACTAAGCACAAAGCTACACAATGGGCTACCTGTGCTCTGCCCACTACGGGTATCGAAAACCGGTTTCTAGCGTTGTAAGTTCGCAGACTGTCAATTGTTTAGCTACGTTTTAAGGCCAACAAAAAGAAAATCAAAGATAATTTTAATAAATTTGATAACATTTACTACAATATAAGGAGAAAAAAAGTGTTATTCTATCTTGAATTATATTTTCTAGTATATTATTTTTTTGAATATTGTATTCATTATAACGTCGAACGAAAGATATGAATTTTTGAAGTCGTGTTAGGCAGTTCTCAGAAGAAGCTGACCATAACCATCAGGGAAAGACAACTAAGTTCCCTAGGACACAAAGTGAGAAAGGAAGAACTTGAAAATATGGTAATTACTGGAAGTATAAAATACACCAGTAAGTAGCATAAGCAAATGGATGGATATCAGTGTGAATGAGATTTAGAAAGATACAAAAGACAGGAACCTATAGAGAACCATAATCGCCAACTTCCAAACTGGTTATGGCACCTAGAGAGAGAGAGAGAGAGTTAGGCAGTTTATGTAAATTATAATATCAAACATTTTAGACTTCATATTACTTGAGCAGTGACGTGATTGAATTGTTAGCAAGTTTGTATAAACGAAAAATTACTGAAAATAAGATTAAATATGCCTGTAAGTTCCATGCTTTGAACTAAGTTTATAATTTACAAACAAACTGAACTTGGGGTAAAAGAAGCATATTTACATCTACATTATACAGTTTATTCTTGTTTGAGTATTTATATTTGTCGTTTTTGTAATTGAATCTGTACTTTAGCGTCGTTCTTCAAGTATTTATCATTAAAATACGTTTAAAATAACTTTAAAAAAATTGAATTTCCAAACAGTCTTAAGGTTACATAATTTTGGTCCTATTTCTGTAAGCATCACGTATTATCTCAAAAGCCAATAAATACTAAAGTTTGGAAAAGAAATGGACAATAAATATGGATTTATCAATCAATTTAAAACGTTTCAGCTCACAGCTTTGAATCGCGAAACTTGTAAGTGTTATGTAACTTTGTCTTATAGAAGGTTTGTTGTGTACAATTTTTCTCAATCATACAAAAAATAATGATCAATTTGCTTTGAATTGATAGATTAATCACTTAAACAAACTGCTTAAATTTAATTAACAACATTAGAAGAAAACATGGCTGATGGATGTCAAATGAAGTTACGTTACTGTGGTTTTTGAATGTGATGTTTTATTCATAGTTTCCAGAAAAAAGTCTGTGTTGGTCGAAATGAAATGAGCGTAGTTTGATTATACCTCAGACGAAAATAACATTAGAGTCTCGCTTGAGGTAATTTGTTGTTTTTTGAATTACGTTCAAAGCTACACGAGGACTATCTGCGTTAGCCGTCCCTAATTTAGCAGTGTAAGACTAGAGGGAAGGCAGCTAGTCATCACCACCCACCGCCAACTCTTGGGCTACTCTTTTACGAACGAATAGTGGGATTGACCGTCACATTATAACACCCCGCACGGCTGAAAGGGCGAGCATGTTTGGTGGAACGAGGATTCGAACCCGCGACCCTCAGATTGCGAGTCGAGCGCCTCCTAACCACCTGGCCATGCCGGACCCTTGTTGTTTTTAAAAATAAAAAACATCATCTTTTTCATTAAAGTTAATTCACTGTAAAAGTAAACTCGTACATTTTTATTTATATATTTATAAGGCTAGACATTTTCTGCTTTTTTTTCTTATTCAAACCAATCAAAATAAATGTTTCTCGACATTTCAACTGTTCGAATTGATAAAGTAAGATGAATATGTTTAACTTAGAAGATTCTTGGAAATGTTTCACGTTTATTCGCTTAACTTATTTCATTCTAAGATCATATTTTTTAATGATGTATTACTTCTATTTTGGACAAAGCCTCTGTTCTTGAACAAAGTCACATCTCTAAAATATGATACAACAGAAAGTTGGTGTCTGTGTTTTCTACCAGCCCTTTGAAACAGAATGTTTCCCTCAGCTCCGACATGTTAACAATAACGAAATGTAACATTTTTATAATTAGTTAATTCTCATAAACTTATACATGAAAATTAGGATGAATAATCGAAAGTCAAGATCTGCTCTCATGGTATTCCTTTCTTAAAATGGATAAATTGAACACATAATTAAAATTATCTGAATAAATATATATTTCCAAAGAGTATGGTGTGAACACCTTTTCTAAATCGGCGAAACATGATTGAAATTAATTATACTTGTCATACGATATTATTATTAGGCCTATTATATTTTTTAACACTGCATTCTGTATTAAGTCCACTAAGGTTTTTAAAGAAGACGAAGACTGTATAATAATACTTCAATCACACACTATGTCTATAACTATTGCCGACGACGCGTTTCTCTCAATACAGAGCTCATTAGACCGGCTAGGACACGTCAAATATGGTAGTGGTCGAAACACTAATTATCTAAGCCATTTGTTGCAACATCAATCATTAGGGTGTGAGCGCCTTTTACAAGCTAGCGAAGCATGACTATAATTAAGTATGCTTGTCATATGACATAGGTCCCCTGATGTAACAGCGGTAAGTCTACAGACTTACAACGTTAAAACAAACAAACATACGATACAGTATTAAGCAGACATAGGGTAGTTGAAATATTAGTATACATTCTTCTTCTTCTTTAAAAGGCACTCAACTCGCAATCTGAGAGTCGCGGGTTCGAATCCCTGTCATACCAAACATGCTCGCCCTATCAGCCGTGGGGGCGTTATAATGTGACGGTCAATCCCACTATTCGTTGGTAAAAGAGTAGCCCAAGAGTTGGCGGTGGGTGGTGATGACTAGCTGCCTTCCCTCTAGTCTTACACTGCTAAATTAGGGACGGCTAGCGCAGATAGCCCTCTGTAGCTTTTCGCGAAATTAAAAACCCGAAAGACTGAATAAACAACACAGAGTTAGGAAAATAGGTCTAATACCAATGTTGTATGACAGGTGTAATTCATTTTATATTTTTGTTCAAAACATGCAAAAATTTGCATTTCTATTATTTTTTCAATGACGCGTTAACCGAATAACATTAGAAATATCTTGATGACCTTATCTACTAGATATACTTCCGCAGGGTCCTCGAAAGTGTTCTGTTTCAAGAGTAAAGAGTAAATTACGAGTAACAAATATTTTTATTTCTTGCTTTTGAAGTTCATACGTTATGTTGTTTTGTAGCCTACCGGGTGCATAACTCTTCTCGTGATTCATGGCATGCGCAAGTTTTACTGACCCCACGACAGTACAAATTGCAACGTCAAGCGTCTCTTATGTGATGTCATATTACTGTCTACTGACTGACTGTCTGACAGACAACATACTACTTACTGTATAGTAATTAAAACAGGTCACCCCTCCAGGAGGCCTTCGGCCACCTTTCGGGGAAATAACTAGTTATTTCGTTTGTATTCTCTTCAGATGTAAAATACATTTTTTCTGTCTTTTTTTACGTACTAGGTACACCAAATAATATTATAAATTATCACTCTTAACATACGCCTAGTTATCTGGTTTCACTTTTCATATACGCAAATATTTATAATACTGTTTGTAACCTACTTAATCTATAGAAAACGATATTGATTTTTTTAGCCTTGGCTGTTACATTTATTTCTATTCCATGAGTTGTTTTTTTTTTTTAAGGAATATACCGAAGTTTGAAGATGCAAGATTGAACTCCACATTTCAAAAAATCGCGTGCCATGCAGCAATCAATTCTGCGTAACTATCACTTTTCGTTGATAGAAAAAAAAAAAATCTATAAAAATATCCATTTCCACATATCACTTCTTGTAGGAAGCAACTGATCAACGAATTTCATGCCAACTTCAGTGTTTCACTCTTTACTTATAGAAAGGCGAGTTTCACGAAAAAATGATCGCTAAGATAAGATCCTAATCACCATAAATCATTGTCAAGACTATTATGCACAATTCACGTCATCGCTGTATTAAAAAAAAAAACACAATACTACATATATAACTTCTACTGAACGACTGGTTTCTAACGTGTCAAACCTGACACTTTGTTAAAATCGCGTAGAAACTCCCAGCCCAATAAGGGTAACGTATACGCTGTTATTTGATTTGATTTTTATCTTTAGAATGGTCGTTGTGTTCGAGAGTGTTTCGTTGAATTGATCAATGCGGCTAAACGAAATGTCTTTTGATATAATTTACAGAAAGCGTTTAAACTAGGATAAAAACGAAATTCGTTTGTTTTATTTATTTTAGCTGTTTCTAATGAATTATTCGAAGTACTTTATTTTTAAACAAAAAACGGCATGGGTTCGAGAGTACGAACGAAGAATGTTGCCTGAAAAGATTTGTATTTTTTTTTTTTAGCAAGTAGATGTATTCACACCGGCCACCAATATTTTACGGGGGAAAAAAAAACAACAAACATTTCCCAAATTGTGATTTTTCCATTTCCGTGTGTGTGTGGTGGGAGTATGGGTGTGTTACAAGAGTGACTGCAGTCCAATCCCACTATTCGTTTTCAAGAAACTCCAAACCTGACGGTTAGGGCGCTCGACTCGCAATCTCCAGGTCGGAGGTTCGAGTTCGGCCACTGAATATGCTCGCCCTTTCAGTTATGGAGGAGTTATAACGTGACGGCCAATCCCACTATTCGTTTTCAAGAAACTCCAAACCTGACGGTTAGGGCGCTCGACTCGCAATCTCCAGGTCGGAGGTTCGAGTTCGGCCACTGAATATACTCGCCTTTTCGGTTGTGGAGGAGTTATAACGTGACGGCCAATCCCACTATTCGTTGGTGAAAGAGTAGCCCAAGAGTTGGCGGTGGAATGATGTGGACTAACTGCTTTCCATCTAATCTGTCACTGGTAAATTAGGGGCGAATCGTGCAGATAGCCCTCGTGTAAGCTTCGCGCGAAATTCAACAAAACAAGTATTTTTTTCAGAGTTCTTGGTAATGTTTCGAAAAAAAACAAACAAACCAATAATTCTTATTAAGTTTTCTTTCATTATAAATTCCTTAGAAAAGCTTATGTTATCCTCCTCACTCATACAAGTCTCAAAAACATACTTTAAAAAACAACTAAATTTCACCATTTTTTTCTGCCGAAATTTTTTGTTCACGTATTCTTTAATACAGACATTCCCAACCTGGGGTACATTTGCACTTCTCAGGGAGTACATAGGGGTCTGAGAGTATA
>NW_013671430.1:28664-38444 GCF_000517525.1 Limulus polyphemus | reverse complement strand
TACAGATTTCATAATAAAATAATATAAAATCAATATAATTTTATCAATTTTTGATCCTTAATTGTTAGGGGTACATGGGAACCTGTCAGAATGTCGAAGGCCAAGGGGTACAGAGGAACAAAAAGGTTGGGAATTCCTGTTCTAATAAAATCACTTAGACTGAGTAAACTTTAAGGCCATGACCTCAAAGTGAAAATTTGAATTGAGAGTTCAAATATCCTTTGTGCAATTGTTACAGCCACCTAACTTGAAAAGCGCTTCATGAAAGCCGAAACAGAACGTAATGTATACTTGTTAATTAAACACGACAATTTTCTATAAAGAAAAGAAGAAGAAGAAACAAGATACGCCTTCTGACGCAGGTCGTTAATTAAGCCTATGAGAAACTCAAATTAATTCACGTGCGTAAACAAACCTGTAATTAGAAATATGCTACTAGAAATAATGTTCTTATTAGTTGAATTATTATTTTTTTCTTGTATATTTCCAATTGCAAGTGATTTTGAAATATATGTAAGAAATTACTTTTTTGATATCTAGCATAATTTTTACCCAAAAGTTGCAATTAATGTTAAATTCAAGAACCACCATCACATCAAAACGTTGATTCTTACAAAACCGAGTTACTTACCAATGGAAAAATTTCACAGATTTTTCTCTTCTTATTAGCCCGGCATGGTCAGGTGGCTTATGGGCAGTCGATTCCCAATTAGCCCGGCATGGTCAGGTGGTTTTTGGGCAGTCGATTCCCAATTTGCGGGTTCGAATCCTCGTCCCACCAAACACGCTCGCCCTTTCAGCCGTGTGGGCGTAATAAAGTGACGGTCAATCCAACTATTTGTTGGTAAAAGAGTACCCCAAGAGTTGGCGGTGGGTGGTGATGACTAGCTGCCTTCCCTCTAGTCTTTCGCTGCTAAATTAGGGACGGCTAACGCAGACAGCCCTCGTGTAGCTTTGGGCGAAATTCTTAACAAACTTTTCGTCTAAGCGACTGTGGATCCTAGGTTTCGAAGTTCGCGGCTCATTACCGCCAAAAAATATCACTTTGAAGTCGTGGGTGTGTTATGAGAGTGACGGTCAAATCCCATTATTCGATTAGAGTAACCCACAAGTTGTTGATGGATAGTGATGACTAACTTCTAGTCTATCACTACTGAATTAGGGACGGTAATCACAGATAACTCTCGAGTAGTTTTGCACAAAATTCAATAAAGAATAAAAACAGTTTTCTAAGGCACGTCTAAAAGTTGCATCCTGTTTTATAACATTCTATAACGAACTTCCAGGTCTAGATATTGAATTATTAAACATTATTTGATCGGAATTATTTTGTGTTTCTATAGAACCTGTACAATAATGGTATTATTCTACGATATCATGGAATCGATTAAATAAAAAAATGCCAATTTTTATTTATGAGTGAGTAAAACAAACATGACACCAGAGTTTGTTCAAGCACAGCTTCACTGTTGGAACTAAACACAGATTGGATTTATCGAAATATGAGGGTCGTAGGTTCGAGTCCCCGTTACCAAACATTCTCGCTCTTTCACCCGTGGGGACATTCTAATGTAACGGTCAATCCAAGTATTAGTTGGTGAAAAGAGTAGGCCAGGAGTTGACGGTGGGTGTTGTTGACTAGCTGCCATGGGCGTCCGTAAGGGGGCACTTGCCCCCTGGAAAAAATTAGAAACATATTTCTTTATTCGTTCAGTATATATATATACCTTTGATTTAAACTTTGCCCCCCCCCCACCTTGAGAAATTCCGTGGACCCTTTTTTCTACCCTTTCACTGCTAAATTAGGGATGGCTAGCATTGATAGCCCTTGTGTAGCTTTGCGAGAAATATCAAACAAAACAAACTAAACTTTTCTCATTAAACAACAACCATCTGCAGTGGCGGATCCAGAGTTGATCGAAGGAGGGGGGGGGGACAATAACAGAGCGCGAAGGGACCCGCGAGCGAGCACTTATGGGGGGGATCCGGGGGTTATATTGGCCTCACTAGTCTTTCCTCCTCTCTGTTCAGCACACGGCTGAAAGAATTAGGTTACCAAATGAATACAGACCAAAGATGGACATGATGAGTCTGCAAATACATAAAATGGATATTTGCATATAATTTTATTTATGCTGTCGCCAAAAGGGGGGGCTAGGCCCCCCTCTGGTTCTGCCACTGATCTAGTAAACCTTCTTCTTGTATCCTCTCATGGAAGCTGGATAAAATTATTAGACCAGCTAGCCAATCGTAATTACTAGAAAAAAAATATCTTCAGTCAGTCGTAATTACTAGAAAAAGAAAATCTCCAGCCAATCGTAATTACTTAAAAATATCTCCAGCCAATCGTAATTACTTAAAAATATCTCCAGCCAATCGTAATTTCTTAAAAATATCTTCTTTGTTTCATTAAAAAATAATTAGTTATTGTTAATTAATTTAAAGAATGGTTGCGTATTATACTAGGTGGTTAGTTAGCACACTCGATTTATGGACTTGTTTCTTTCCAGATTACGGTAAAAACAATTAAGGAAATAACAGTCTTTATAAGTATTTCTTGTTTGGATATGTTCTGCTTGCGATAATAAAAAAAAAGTATATTCGTAGCATGCTTCTTTAAATGACTGACAACACCGGTAGCTCAACGGTAAGCCTGAAGGTTTATAAGGCTAAAATTCGGGTTTTGATCCCTGCAATGAGCAGCACAGATATGGTACAAATTTGTGTTTTCCAACAGACTTTAAAAAGCTTTCAAATATATAGTAAAAAATATTCTAAAATGAGTTTACATATATATATCGTTATTTGCCCAGAGATAATGAAACAAAAACAAAAAATTAAATAAAATATTTAAAAACTGTAGTTCAGCTGACGCAGAAATATTATCAAATACTTATGAAAGTAATAAAATCATACTAGACAATTTTTCAGAGAAGTATAGAAAGTCAATAATTAATTTTTGTTTCTTATTTTATTAGTTTTATTGGAAAAAAAAAGATTATTAAAACAGTAGTTTGTTTGTAATTAAGCACAAAGCTACACAATGGGTATCTGTGCTCTGCCCACCACGGGTATCGAAACCCGGATTCTAGCGTTGTAAGTCCCAGTAGTTGGATACTAGTGAACTTAGATTATATTGCGCATCAAAAGGAATAATAGACTAAATATTTTATGATAATTTTATATATTGTGATCTATTTTTTGAAACGGTCCCGTTTTTAACTGTATTTGCAGGAACACTTCATTATTCTATTATATAGGCCTAACTCACGGTTTTGTTTGTTTGTTGTTGTTAAGTGCAAAACTATGCAATGGACTATCTGTACTATGTCAACCATGGGTATCGAAACCCGAATTTTAGCCTCTTAAATCTACGTATTTACTGCTGAGTCACTTGGTGGCCCGGGGGAGGGGGGGAGCGCCTATCTTGTGTATATGTTCGTATTAAAATTTCAGACTACCGTTAAACAAAAGTCAAACAAGCTGGTGTTTCCACCTTTAAAGCTTATCGGTGAAGTGTAAATTTACCTAGATCAATATTTATTCATGGTTTGTTAACTTAAATATTTGGAAATGAGAGAAAAATATTTACAAAATTACGTTTTTCTTTCTTAGTTTAGTGTTGCTGAATTTGGTCAATTCAAACAATTTCTCTGCATCACGACGTGTTTATAGAAATAGCAGGATTATAACTTTCTCTCAATTGCGTTATTGGTTTAGGTTCTAAAAATCAATATTTTCAAACAAGTATTCGTTAGGTACGTAAAGCCCGGGTGCGCGTTGGTGTTCGAATATTAAGTGGAGATGAATGACCTTAGCTATGATATCTCAATGGAGGGTACTGTTAAAATGAGTAGGTGTTGATCTATTAAGTGGAGATGGATGACCTTAGCTATGATATCTCAGTGGAGGGTACTGTTAAAATGAGTGGTGTTCGTCTATTAAGTGGAGATGGATGACCTTAGCTATGATATCTCAGTGGAGGGTACTGTTAAAATGAGTAGGTGTTCGTCTATTAAGTGGAGATGGATGACCTTAGCTATGATATCTCAGTGGAGGGTACTGTTAAAATGAGTAGGTGTTGATCTATTAAGTGGAGATGGATGACCTTAGCTATGATATCTCAGTGGAGGGTACTGTTAAAATGAGTAGGTGTTCGTCTATTAAGTGGAGATGGATGACCTTAGCTATGATATCTTAATGGAGGGTTACTGTTGAAATGAGTAGGTTTTGATCTATTAAGTGGAGATGGATGACCTTAGCCATGATATCTTAATGGAGGGTTACTGTTGAAATGGGTAGGTGTTCGTCTATTTTGTGGGGATGGATGACCTTAGCTATGATGAAGGGTTACTGTTGGAATAATTTTATTTTATATATATATATATATTTTTAATGTTGGGTGACGAATTTGTTTTCATTTGAGTGTGGTTTGCTTAGAAGACCAGAAAAATCAGTAAAGTCAACGATAAAAGGTTGATAAAGAAATATACAATCGAAATACTAAATACAAGTTAAAAAATAACACATTAAATTACCTATCTTACTTGTCGTTCCATTGGAGTTAACAGTTACATATATTACAATATTTTTTCTGTTTTCCTTCGGTAGATTAATTTTCAAACTAGTAACTTGTCTTGTGTGTTTCTGTTGAAATAATATAACACGAATCATGCCTGCTCTTGTCTCTGATTCTTTGAATTCTCTGATTCTTAAGCCTCTCTCCTCGAGATATGACATTATTTTTAACGCTAGTAATGTCGTTAGATTAGTACTGTGATATAAGTCTGGGCAAATCATTTTAATATTTACAGATTGTAAAGCTATTTAACCACCAAAGTCTAATCTGTAGATTTCTACCAAGCAGCGGCTGACTTACGTAAGTCTCTCGGTGGGACAGCTAACATCCGTGGTTTGATTCCTCATGGTGGACACATTAGATAGCCCAATACGGCTTTGCTCTAAAAACAAACCATTGTGCAGAAGGTGTTGAATCATGCATGAGTCACCAACGTATTACCGCATCGCATTTTCTGGCTAGACTTTTGTATATTGTTCTACAATTGTTTTATTAATAATTTACGATGTTACTCATTTAAAACACCATTATTGGTGATTCTATAATCATTATATTACCTTGTTCATTATTAGTTATATCTTCACACATCTGGTTAATCCCACATGGTTAACAATGTGTTTAAAAAATGTTGTAATCACTGTTACTGGTCGGTTCAAACGTTCTTCATTCTGTAACTATGGTGTCAACATTAACTTGGTCAGTTTACATCTGTTTCTTTATTTATCCACATTGTTATCACGTTGAAAAATACCGAACTGAATGTCCAGTATTATCTCGTAAATAATAATTCAAGAAAAAGTTCTTGAACAGAATAATATTCAATATTTCTCTTTATCTCAACATTATACCCTCTTAAAGCAGAGCAATCAAATATTCATGACTTTTCTTGTGGTTCCATACGATCCATTAAAATGCCTGTAAGAAAATCAAAACGCTGATGTTGTTTCAATTTTAATTCGAGTGAGTGAAAAGATTAGTTTGTATAGTACAAGTTTCAAATACTGAAGCCTAAACGTGGTAAATATATCCCTCAGAGATATAAGATTCAATCTACCATCTTTGAAAGGTAAAGATATTGTATTTCTATTTCCCCATTGAACTTTTCTCCAAACTAATTCTACATAACCATTTTGGAAATTATCCATCAAAAAGTCTCAGGAGGTTCTGATACCTGTAATATATATACGACGCATACTACTACCAATATTTGATTAGTAATTAATATTTTACCTTTCAGTGACGGCCCGGCATGGCCAGGTGATTAGGACGCTCGACTCGCAATCGGTTTGAATCTTCGTCCCACCAGACATCCTCGCCCTTTCAACCGTGGGGGGATTATAATGTGACGGTCAATCCCACTATTCGTTGGTAAAAAGAGTAGCCCAAGAGTTGGCGGTGGGTGGTGATGACTAACTGCCATCTCTCTAGTCTTACACTGCTAAATTAGGGACGGCTAGCGCAGATAGCCCTCGTGTAGCTTTGCGCGAAGTTAAAAAAAATAAACCTATGAATGACAAAAAGTGGTGAAAAGGTTTCGAAACTGTAATAAACTTTCAACATTTCTCTTTCAACCCGTCCCACTTTCTTTGTCTCCATACTATAGAATTTAATATATAAACTTTTGTTTTTTGGGCTATATGCTGTGTCCACCGCTGGGAATCCGTAAATTTAGTGATGTCTAATTTATTTTCTATGCTGAGTTTTCCAGATCGCAAACCAATAAACTTGTATCCAGAATATATTTCGAATTTATTTATTGTGGTCTCCTGTCTAATTTAAATATTTATATCGTCAGCATATGAAGATGAAATATGTGTTTGACGGTCACTAAAAATTGCCATTGGTTTTAAAAAAAAAATTTTCTTTAGCTAATATAAACACACTAAAAAAACAAGAACGCTTATTGGATATCTTTGTCACATACCTGTTTATTTGGAAACCACTAACTGAAGTTGAAACCGATTCATGACCAACATAAAATATCGTATTTTTTTATGTATCGCGTCAATCGCTTTTACATTTTTTTCTGGCTAACCTATAATTCCTTATTTTGGTTTGCGAGGTTTACATATGTTTAGTACGTTATAGTAAAATGATTTCGGAGTCTGACCACGTCGTTATAGTCCATGTCGCTACGTCCAGTCATGCTCTTTCTAAAGACTGTGCTTCTTTTAAAGTAGTCACACAGCGTAGTTTCAATTGCAAAAACCACAGTCGCAAGGCTGTCATGCTTAAATTACACAATCCTCCCTGAGAGCTTTCCACAATTCATCTAGTTTCTTAGTAAGGAATAACAAGAATACCAGTTTCATTCTCAAGTCACTTGAACTATGCGATGGTTGAACAGGTGGTATGACTGTAAGATTTATCTTGGTGAATTTATATCCTATTGGCTGCGTTTACTGATTCTTCTTGATTATATTGATTACTGTTAATGGGAACTTGTATACAACTTTTGCCACTTATCTTTGTGTTCGTGGATCCTCATCTGTTACAAAACGCCACACTTTGCTTACCACGGGTGAGGTACGACTTGTTGAAAGTCTCTTTCTAAATGGTCCTTGTTCTCCAAGTTGATCCACATTCCTTTGTTTTTCGAATGCCATTACGTATAAGAGATATCTCCGTTTTTGGAGATTCTAATTACCCGATCTGAACGCAGTTTTATAATCCTAGTGTATGAATATTTTGTTACGAAAAAAAGCTGTTACATACCCTTCATATAAGCAAACAATTTGCGGCGGCATCACACTACCTACGAATGCCAAACAATGTCAAAATGTAGTTCTGATACATGCTGCTCGTCAGTTATAGGGGACGTATGATTTGCTATAGACTTTTCCAAACCTTTTAGTAAAATCGATACGCTTTCAAAAAACAGAAAAAAGTATTAATTTTTATTAACAGTTTCTTCTGAATATTGATAAGTTCCTGTAAAACTCTATAATTATGGAATTTATTTTATTTGAATTCTGCGATAATTTGCCACTTTTATTTTTCAAAGTTATTAACACAACTTTTTCTGTACTGAATGTTTGTCCTAATCATAAAAAATATGACGTAGAAGTGTTTGTTTGTGCTTCGAACTCGCGATCCTCAGATTACGAGTTAAGCGCCTTAACGACCTGGTCATGCCTGGTCGTGCAGACGTGTTATTTTCTCTAATTCTTTGGATTCGTTCCTGAACTTCTCGACTTGTAAGAAGTTGTTTCAAAAATTACTCATAGATGCGGATTATCAATAGAAGATAAATGAGATTGAGTGTAAGACTAGAGGGAAGGCAGCTAGTCATCACCGAGTATTTTCAACAGTTCTTTTAGTGACATTTTATAATTATATTAGTGATAAGTTTGAAACAAATTCACAACATTTTGTGTATCTTAGTTTTATTGAATTTGTTGGCGTTGGTATATAGATGGTTTTAAACGCATATAATGATAAAAATACATATTTTAACTGCATACCTAAAACACATGCATACTGCTCCAAAATCTGACAGTCGAAGTAGTACAACATGCTACTCCACAACAACAAGAAGCACACTGTTTTCAGATTAGTCATATATGAATTGAACTCAAATGGGAGTGTATATATATATATATCTAACAAATCTCCAAGTTTCGGCACAATTCTGCGAATCAATAGACGCACCGATACAACCATATATTTTTCTTTCGCGAAAGTATTAAGTATATTTAACTGAAACGTTGCCTTTAAAAGGTAGGAATATTCCCATGTCAATCAGCCTCGCGTGTTAAGAATGGTTAGGTAATTCTTCTATGGAACGTCAATAAAACACGTATTACAAAAGATGTAATTTCGTTTCTGTTACTGTCGCTGATATTCCCAAATTGTTTTCTAACGTATTCGCTTTGAATACACATATTAGAACATTAAGAGATGAAAAAAACATATAATATTTATTATTACATTCATAAAAAAATAGATTTTATTGGAAGATATATTCTGTTGAATGTCTCTGCCAGTACCAAGAGTAATAACATTAGTTAATCTACTGACCTTCGTATAACCTTGGCTCTTATATAAAACAATATTTGCCGAGATTTTTGTAATCGAAATACACACATGTGTGTGTGTATATAATCTTACTATTAAAACTATACAAATACAGCAGGAAATACGAAAATAGTAAGTATGAAAGCAACATTAATGAAATCTCTGAAAATATATTTTTCTATTTTACAACAAATGTATACTTATTTTATGTCAACCATTTAGTAGTATAAAAATAACAGTTAGGCTCTTATTTTATGTCAACCATTTAGTACAAAAATAACAGTTAGGCTCTTATTTTATGTCAACCATTTAGTAGCACAAAAATAACAGTTAGGCTCTTGTTTTATGTCAACCATTTAGTACAAAAATAACAGTTAGGCTCTTATTTTATGTCAACGAGTTAGTAGTATAAAAATAACAGTTAGGCTTTTATTTTATGTCAACCATTTAGTATAAAAATAACAGTTAGGCTCTTATTTTATGTCAACGATTTAGTAGTATAAAAATAACAGCTAGGCTTTTATTTTATGTCAACCATTTAGTAGTATAAAAATGACAGTTAGGCTTTTATTTTATGTCAACGATTTAGTAGTATAAAAATGACAGTTAGGCTTTTATTTCATGTCAACCATTTAGTAGTATAAAAATGACAGTTAGGCTTTTATTTTATATCAACCATTTAGTAGTATAAAAATGACAGTTAGGCTCTTATTTTATGTCAATTATTTAGTAGCATAAAAACAGAACGAGAGATGGCGAGGTGTATTTGTATAATTTTTTCCATTGCACATATGACATTTGCCGTAAGAAGTACCAACAGCTCTAACCCTAGAGTTATAGGTAGGATCCATATGGACGAAACATATTTTTTAAACACATTTTTCTAAACTGTTTATGTTCCAAGTTGCTTCATTGGTTACATAATAACTTATGTGTCACACGCACAAAAACTTAAACACAACGACCTTCAATATTCCACTACATTTAATCCTAATTATTTAATTATCAATCCCCGTCACACCAAACATGCTCGCTCTTTCAGCCGTGGGGGGCGTTATAATGTGACGGTCAATCCCACTATTCGTTGGTAAAAGAGTAGCCCAAGAGTTGGCGGTGGGGTATTATCGTTGGGTAAGTTAACAAACATGATTCAACATCGATTTTACTGAATGTTTGAAAAGACT
>NW_013671430.1:22392-27664 GCF_000517525.1 Limulus polyphemus | reverse complement strand
AATAACGAGAAAGGAAGAAAACAAAAATGTACAAAGATTCTTTAGTATCTATGAAACCTCTATCAGACAACATGTAAGCTTAATAAACTTAATATAACGTTCGTATCAGTTCCTACGAGATCACAACAACATAATAAGAAATATACATTGTTACACATTGTAATTTTTCAGTGTTCCCTATTACATGCCCTGGTGGTGTTTTTTATTTATTTATCAAGACATTCAGTAGTGTGTCGTGCGGTCAAAACAACCTGCAGGACACATTGTGTGGAAAATTGGAGATTTCATATCTGGAATAGGAAGTAATTCAATCAAAATTGGAGATTTCATATCTGGTAGATTTCTTAATGGATTGCCTTGCCATTTGGTGAAGTAAAGTGAAATCTGTGATAGTTTGGATTACCACAGTCCAAGCTACACAGAAAGTGGAAAATAGTTAAACTATCACTGTTAATAACACACACCCGTGATGGACAGAGCACAGATAGCCCATTGTGTAGCTATTACAAACAAACAAACAAACAAGCAAAGAGAAAAAAAATAGGAAGTAATTCAATCAAAATTGGAGATTTCATATCTGGAATAGGAAGTAATTCAATCAAAATTGGAGATTTCATATCTGGAATAGGAAGTAATTCAATCCCCCCCCCCACGTGGCACAGCGGTATGTCTGCGGACTTACAACGCTAGAATCCCGGTTTCGATAGGGGGCTTTTAAAGTAGGCGTTGTTTTGTTATATATTTTGTTTTACCCACCATCATGTCCCAAGTTGAACAAAAAACACGACCTGGCTAACTAATGAATGAATATTTGCTGTAAAATTCTTATCAATACTATAAGTGTAGCTACCAGTTTGGCCACCAATTTTGATTTCATTCCTTTAAGTTGCATGCACTTTTTTTCCACACCTAAGGTGTTTTTGATTACACACACTGATAGTTTGATAGACTACTAAGTATATATATATATATATACTGAAAGACAGACGGATACACTGATAGATAGACATAACTGAAAGACAGATAGATAGATAGACCGACAGACGGATACACTGATAGATAGACATAACTGAAAGACAGATAGATAGACCGACAGACGGATACACTGATAGATAGACATAACTGAAAGACAGATAGATAGACCGACAGACGGATACACTGATAGACAGACATAACTGAAAGACAGATAGACCGACAGACGGATACACTGATAGATAGACATAACTGAAAGACAGATAGATAGATAGACCGACAGACGGATACACTGATAGATAGACCGACAGACGGATACACTGATAGACAGACATAACTGATAGACAGACATAACTGATAGACAGACATAACTGAAAGACAGATAGATAGACCGACAGACGGATACACTGATAGATAGACATAACTGAAAGACAGACAGAAAGACAGACGGATACACTGATAGATAGACCGACAGACGGATACACTGATAGATAGACATAACTGAAAGACAGATAGACCGACAGACGGATACACTGATAGATAGATAGACATAACTGAAAGACAGATAGATAGACACACCTATGAACGGACAGACAGGTAGCTGTGTGGATGGACAAGTGGATACATACATAGATGGATTACACTTCGAAATGGTTTTACCTGTCGATACTGTAAGATATTTTCTTACGGTGACAAGTTTTGGATGGACAAGTGGATACATACATAGATGGATTACACTTCGAAACGGTTTTACCTGCCGATACTGTAAGATATTTTCTTACGGTGACAAGTTTTGGATGGACAAGTGGATACATACATAGATGGATTACACTTCGAAATGGTTTTACCTGCCGATACTGTAAGATATTTTCTTACGGTGACAAGTTTTCACGGAACCACTTTTAAAACACTTTGAGTGTGAAAATAGCTGGTAAAAACCATTACAAAACACTTTGAGTGTGAAAATAGCTGGTAAAAACCATTACAAAACACTTTAAGTATGAAAATAGCTGGTAAAAATCATTAATCTCAATATTTCACTGTCGAAGCTACTAGATACCTTCCAGAGTAGTTCCAGCTTAACAGCTTCTGCTAATCTCTTTATCTTTTTTTAACCCATAACTCAAATTTACCACCCTTTAGGGACAAGACAAAGTAAACAAGACGCGTCTAAAAATCAACACGTGGGTAATTTAGAGCTCCAGACAGTAATCAGTATGCACGAGGAAACAGGTTGATTTGAAAATAGTCTAGACCAGCGTTTGTCAAACTGGGGTCCCAAATTTCATAAAAATATTTTAAAAATATGATTTATAGAATGAAAAATATTTTTTCGTAAAACGAAACTTATACGAATTAAAACATTTAATTTTGGAATACAGGTTTTTTTCATATACACGAAATAAACAACAACAAAAACAAACAAATCGATAGGTAGTTCTTTGGTAGGACAGCAGCAAGTCTACGGACTTACGACCCTAAAATCCGGGGTTCGATTTCCCGCGGAGGATACAGCAGGTAGCCCAGTGTGGCTTTGCTCTAAAACAAAGAAACCATCGATATAACTTGGAGGGGTCCGCGAAAAGAAAAAAATTAAATTAAAAGAGGTCGGCGGAGTACTAAAGTTTGAGAACTATTGATCCAAACGAATAGAACAGTGGATTAAGTATTGGATTTATAACCAGCTACTTATATTCTCCGCAGTGGGTTGTTATATTTCTTGAACGTATTTCAGTCCTCAAAACTTTACGTTAGTTTGAAATCAGAAATTGACGATTGTGTTGGTTACGTATCCCCAACTAACCGCAAGCAGTAAAATTTAGTGTATTATCTTGTCTATTTCTAATTCCTGCTAGCTCGAAGATGAAAAAATTGCGCTGTTTTTTGCTGTCGTCTTTAGCAGCTGGAGATACGACTCGCCAATCTTAGGTGTTCACGTGACGCCAGAGGAAGGGTAGGTTGGTCGATACGTGTAGAACTAGACGACGATAGGCAGGCGAGAAACGTTACCCTTAGTATGCTAGGAACGAAGTTGTGCTAAACCGTGCACTGCTATTAGCTCGCTACTGCAAAATCTTAAGTGGTTTAGGATCCAGGGGAGCTAAGAGTCTGTTAAAAATGTTTGGTGGCAACAAGAAAGGTAAGAAAATCACTTCATTCTAACGTTCGAAAGTTCTCACGTAACTGTAAAGATTCTGACAAATCCTCAACATTGTTTTAACTAAGGTAGAACAAATATGGAATATAACATGGTAACCAAAGTTATGAAATGAAAATCCCAATACTGGCTAGTCTCTTAGACCATGTGTAACTCTCCGATCATAAATCACTCCCTATCTTGTCCATTCAGATTCTCTCTCTCTCTCTCTCTTTCGTCATTTCTCTTTCTTCTCTCTGTCTATCCATCTTTATATATGTATTTTATTTATATTCTACTTCTTTTATGACATTTTTTCCTGTGGCTTTTACTATTTAATCTTAGTTTATCAAACGAGTTTCCACATTAAAGTTGTCTTTATTTTTACTTCAGAAGAGAACCTGATAATAAACTATAATAAAAGATTTGGTGTTTATTTTATTTTGTCTTGACAGTGGTGATTTTAGTATTTGTTATTGTTAATCTCGAGTGATAATTGACGTGTAAGTACTGTACTGACTTGCTTCTTGTTTTGTTTTGTTTTCAAATATTTAACAAAAGAAAGAATTTCTATTGAAAGTTACCAGCTTGTTGAACTTAGCATACTTAGTGCCGTAGAAGAAATTATGCTTGGTTTTTGATTTGTATGTAGACAACGTGTAACGACAGGACCTCCTATTTTAATAAAAGAGTTTGTAATAAATCATTTCTCGTCGGTATATACCACACATTCTTGTAATTCACTCACTACAAATTTTATATGAAATTTTAGCGGTTCCCATTAATAATAAAAACAAAATATGATGAGGATAATTCAACCCTGGTCTCTGGGATGCATATAAAGTAGTTCAGTCTACTTTGATTAGTAGAGGCGTGTCCGCTCGGGGAGTTTTCTAAAGTAGCGATCATTTTCATTCAGTTCTTTCAGAAAAACACCTAGTGTCCGAAACATGTCTATATATCAAGTCTGTTGGTGGAAAAAAAAATTAAAAATCCAAAATATGCGTGTAATACTAGTGGTTGAAAAACCCAATATAGTAATACTAGTGGTTGAAAAACCCAATATAGTAATACTAGTGGTTGGAAAACCCAATATAGTAATACTAGTGGTTGAAAACCCAATATAGAAATACTAGTGGTTGAAAAACCCAATATAGTAATACTAGTGGTTGAAAAACCCAATATAGTAATACTAGTGGTTGAAAAACCCAATATAGAAGGGTTCTTGATGAAGAAACAAGAGGGAATCCTCAATAGCCACGGCACTTGAAATTCGTTTTGACAGGATTAGTTTGTTTGTTTGTTTGGAATTAAGTACAAAGCTACACAACGGGCTATCTGTGCTCTGCCCACCACGGGTATCGAAACCCGGTTTCTCGCGTTGTAATCTGCAGTCATACCGCTGTGCCACTGAGGATTAGAATAAATTAATCTACGAGACCTTTGCTTCCCTTTTTATGAGTTATATTTTTGTGCGCCACCAATACCAAGCGTGAGACGGCGCATATACCCGATTCAGTTTTAGAACTCACCAGGATCTCTACCAGCCTGCTATCAAATTGACATTATTTTAGACAGGATTAAAATAAATTAATCTATGAGACCTTGGGCGTGATCAAATACACCAATCGAAAGGGTTTGACCTCCTGAGTCCAAAACTGTAATTAGATCTCAAATCGGTCAATATATGACGGAGCTATGAGCTAAAAGTTTGTACTTAGAAAAAAAAAAAAAACTCATAGCCGTTCATCCCTGGCTAACAATGATTATAAAATGTATTTAATACCATAGTAACATGTATAACTTCTAGGAGAACAATTTTACAGTTGTCATGGAAATAATAGCATTACTATGGTAACAGTTATTATTTTCACGGTAACAATTATATTGTATCTGCAATAATATATATCATTACCACGGTAACACATCTATAGTTTACAACTCGGCTGGAATAACTTATTCGTTCACCTGACTGTATTCCTCCCTTTTGAGAAGGAGGTTTAATTAATTAAACAATGTTTCACACACTGACGTGTTAGCTAGTGCACTATTCTGCATTGTATACTTGTGACGAGTACCAATACTGAGATGAAAATAAGAGGTCGTCAAGAAATTAATGTCGCGTTTTGGAACACTTTCATTAACTCCCCCCCCCAAAAAAAC
>NW_013671430.1:19937-21867 GCF_000517525.1 Limulus polyphemus | reverse complement strand
CAGTTCTAAAAAAAATCACTTCCGACCCCAAAACCTAGACTCCATCTGTAGAAAGTGATGCTTTGCATTTGGTGGGACATCAAAGAAGTAATTCATTTCGAACTCCTCAATCCACAGCAAACTATCAATGTGGAGATCTATATTCAGCAGCTGGAACGTTTAAATCAAGCCCTTCATCAGAAACGCCCTTCACTCATCAATCGGAAAGGTGTTCTTCTTCTCCACGACAATGCACGTCCACATGTGGCATGTTTGACGCAACACAAAATTATGGAGTTTGGTTGGGAAGTTCTCCCCCACCCATCATATTCTCCAGATATGGCACCATCAGATTATTATATTTTTCGTTCGCTGCAACACCATCTTAATGAGAAAAGGTATGCAAATTTGGAAGGTGTTAAAGAGGATATCGTCGTGTTTTTTTGCTTCAAAGCCAAGTGATTTCTTTAATCAGGGCATTAAAAACCTGATTGTAAGATGGAAAAGCATCATCGATAAGAATGAAGACTATTTCATTTAATAAATGTTTTGTTTTGATATATAAGTTGTTCGAGTTTTTTTCATCTAAAAAAAGCGACGTTAATTTCTTGACGACCTAATAGTTTCAAAATTCATTTGTTTGTTGTTAAGCGTAAAATTGTGGAATAGGCTATATGCGTCGTACCCATGGCAAGAATCTAATCTTGAATTTGAAGGTTATAAGCGTTCTAGTATCCTATCTCTGAGCCAACAGGGGGCTTAAAGTTCATAAATGCTCGTGAAGAAACCAAAGTGTGTTTATGTAGTGTTGAAATGCAAACTGATGCTTCTGTATATCATATTAAACTAGATAAGATAGTAAAACAACGATAAGAAGAGAAAAAAAAATCAAGTTATATTGTGTTGTGAAGTAGCATTTGATTGTCGTTTTGTAACTTGAGAATTAACCTTTTTAATTGTGTTTAAAAAATTTAACCAATAGATGTCACCCTTAGCATGTTGCTTTTAATGATTAATCATTAATAACACTAACCTAATGGAGAAATATATACGAGTTGGGGAGAAAGCCAAGTCATTGTAATTCAAGATAGCTAGCTGGTTACTAGAATTTAAGAAGAGTTGTAGACCACCATAATTCAGAGAAAATGGGCTTAAGCTATCTATCCCCTTTCTGACAATTGTATAACCTAGGGCTGGAGAACCAAATGTTATTTCGACTTCCTAAAGTCTAAATTAAATGTTTTTTTGTTTAGTTGTCCTTATGTATATTCTTAAAATTATTTAAATCATACTTATTACCAAATGATAATTTTGATTAATATTTTTATTGATTTATAAACTATAATAATCTTAAAAACGAATCCCTGAGTCAACCGGACACGAGATCCAGAAATCCGGAAAAGTTGGAATAATATATGGGGATCTGTAGGGCTTGATCCGAAGAGTTTCTTGTGGATATTTCTATGCACATAATGGTCGTAGTGGCTTTATTTTTTTTCTTCATCACTTTCACCGCTCTGGTCATGGATGTCTACATCTGTAGACGATTCTGTAAACTTACCCGGTCTGTGGGTAGACATGTTTCTCTTCGGTCGTTTGGCATTTTTTATTAAAACTAACAGAAATTATTCTCTGGTATTCAATTCAGTCATGATCGAATCCGTATCTTGCTGTACCGGTAGCAGATCGAGCATTTTGGTACCTTACACGTGCAAGTAAACTCTGAATCTGATCCTTCTGACGTCTATCCTCCGAGATATGTGCAATCTTGACAGAAAACCTACTAAAGTTCCCCGGTGGGTCAGCAGTAAGTTAATGGACTTACAACGTCAAAATCCATGGTTCGATTCCCCACAGTGGACAGAATGTAATTATTGTGTAACTTTACACTAAGAAAAGCCCCCCAGTGGCACAGCGGTATGTCTGCGGACTTACAACGCTAAAAACCGGG
>NW_013671430.1:11468-19110 GCF_000517525.1 Limulus polyphemus | reverse complement strand
GTTACTGGTATATTACAGGTCAATATTAATATCGTTACTGGTATATTACAGGTCAATATTAATAGTGCTGCATGACATCTGCCATATCGCATTAATTTGAAAAAAAACAAAAACAGAGTAACAAAAGTAAGTTTAAAACTTTTAGCGTTGAGACCCCACAAACTCCATTTACCCGCGTCTGATTAATTCGATTTTAGCGTTGAGACCCCACAAACTCCATTTACCCGCGTCTGATTAATTCGATTTTAGCGTTGAGACCCCACAAACTCCATTTACCGCGTCTGATTAATTCGATTTTAGCGTTTCTCTCGAGTCTAAATATGCTTTCAAACTGCTTCTTAGTTTCAAAAGCCAATGTGTTCAGTGGAGATTTGAGAATTTAAAAGCAATGGATTAATTTAGTTTTAAATCTCAAATTACATCTAAGGGGGGGGGGGTAAAAAACGAAAACTATAGCGATATAACTACAAAAACGAGGAAGAACAAACAACTCAGTTGATGACGTTACCAAAGAGTAATTTCTCGTGATCTCGTAGGAATTCTTGATAATGTCAAAGGTGATTTTCACGGTAAACATTTCTCACAGTCAGGTCTCAAAACCGGCGAACAGCTTTATTCTAAAGCTAATACAATAAGCTGAACGAGTAACTGCATTCTGCTTTTGTAACAAATCACATTAGTAAACAAACAAAACAAAAAAAAACACACACAAATACCACAAAGCTTTAGTGCTTTTGATAGGTGGATCTGTCGTCATCAAGGGATTAACAGCTAGTATATTTCGTTTTTAATTTTGATCCCTCGTGTTATTTATTGCCATGAACTGCGTTTCTAAAAGTTGATCTAATAAATAAAGGGACAGGGCCTGGCCTAGTGTGGCCTGGACTGTGATTTCAAGGATTCATGGCTCCATTGCCTCAAGAACGTTTTCCGCACCTTGGGGCAGTGGGCGCGCTAAAAGAGTTACCGTCAAATCCCATATTCTTTCATACAAGAATAACCCAAAAGGTGGCGGTGGGTGCTATTGGTTAGTTGCTTTGCTATTAGTTTATCAGAGCAAAATTAGGAGCTGCTATTCGCAGAAACCCTGTGTAGCTTTTTCTCAAAAAAAAAAAAAGGAGATACTGACTTACTGAGAATAAATTATAACATCGAGAATGGATATTTTGTGTGGTTTAATTTGTAATTACCTCTATTTTTAGTATATAAGCCCGGCAAATAAAGCGGAGATAACAATGGCAGACAGGAAGTGGCCGCAAGTAAAGTGCGTGAATCGCTGTGAATTATAGCGTGTGTTTATAAGAGTCGTTATTGAGAAAGAATAAATTAGTTTTAATAAAGAAAGGACTTGTATCGCTGAAGTTTCTCGGAAATAATTTTTACGGGAAATTAACAAACGAACAGAGAGTAACACAACTCATGCCGCCTAATGCAACAACCCAAATTAAAAATCACCCAGTATTTAATACGGCTCCTTTAAGATACTGGTCTAACTAGGAGTAAGGGAGGTGAGATAAGACGGCCACCCCTGTATATCATCAGTTATGATGTGTCCGTTTATAGCGAACTACATGTAAATATTAACTGCTTAACACTTGGTAAAAACACACTGGCAGACAGCTGTGAACGTGATTGGCCAAAGCAGGACTTAATGTTTGTTTTTGAACAACTTTGAATTTTTTATGGTTACAAACTACACATTTCAGGGAATTTCATTTTGTTGGTTTCAAACAATGAGGAATTACATAAAGTCGAATATGTCGTAAAAGAAACACAGTTCCAGTACATTGATTTTTTTATAACAAGCGATTGCTTTACATGAGTAGCCATTTTACCCGACGACATTGTTTCACACAAGTACCCACGTTCTTTCACGTCATTACTCTAGATGATAGGCAAATTGTGTTTGACCTTCATACACATTGGAAGTATTTAAATGATGATTTAAGTAATTTAAATGTAATTGCTAAATGTATCATTTATTTTACATTGGTTTTGTTATGAAATATATGTGGACCATTTTACACGATTTTGGGGGAGGGGTTATCCAACTACATGAAGTGCATTTTCTCAATATCTAAAAAAAAGTTTTGTTTTCCAATCTTTGTCTCAACTAGAAATGGCATAAACAATAAAATAAGGTTCGTTTTGAAACATTTTGCTTTTTCATAACATTCATCTTAATTGGTGAAAACCGCATTCAAAGTTAGGGTGGCCGTCTTATCCCACCTTCCCCTAAGCAATGTCAAAAACTTAAAACTGATTAGAATGGTTTAACTCATCAGTTGGATATCCTTGCTGTTAGCAATGTGTAAGGCCGTAGTCCCAAGAAGATGCAATACTGATCGCTTACACTAAAACAAAAATACTTCTTTAAAACGTCTGGAAAAGACTAGAATTGCCAGGAATAGTCAAGCTCCTTCTAGAAACTCATGACGTGTTACTAGAATCACGTGACTTCCGCTGTCGTAACACTTGTATCACCTGTAAGTATGCGTTAGTAACGTTGCATGCGATGTGATATGACATGTATGTATGTTTCTAACACGGCATTAGGCTTACTGAGAGTTGAGTTTGTAACGCTGTATTAGACGAATTGCATTCGGCGTGTTATGAGATGTGTTTTTAACGTTTCATTAGGCATGATATTAGATGTTTTAAACGCTACATTAGGCGTGATACAAGTTGTTTTTCTAACGCTATATTCGGCGTGGTATTATTTATGTTTATGACGCTGTATTTAGGCACAATTAATGCTGCATTAAGCAGCGAATGAATTATTTTTGCGGTGCTTCATTACGCATAGTTTAATTTGTGTTTACAGCGCCACGTTGGTTTAAATTATGTTTATAACGCTACATTTAGCGTTACCTGAGTGTCTGTGTGTGTGACGCTGCGTTAAGCAGAACTAATTAGTGCTGTCATTATTTCAGAAAAGGAGGGGGAAGAAGAACAATCCCACGTGACTCGGTACAAACCCGAAAGACTAGATGCGCTTTGCAAGGCGACTAACTTCACCAGGAAAGAAATACGCCTAATGTATCAAGGATTTAAACAGGTTGGCTTTGTTACCATTTTAAATTTCTCGTTATATCTATGTTGAAACACCGTTTATATAAGCTGAAAACTCCAATATATAAAATAGAAACATTTAAATTTTAGATATTTATTTTCCTATTTATCTTTCAGTTGTTGCCAAGTGGTGTGTTGTCTGTCAGTCAGTAGACACTAACATGACGTCACATAAGAGACGCTTAACTTTGCAATTTGTACTGTCATGACGTCAGTAAAACGTGCGCATGCCATGAATTACGGAAAGAATTATGCACTCTGTAAGATACAACTGCATGACATACGACCTTCAAAAGCAAGAAATAAAACTGTTTGTTACTCTTAATTTTGGTTTTATTTACTCTTGAAACAGAACACTTTCGGGAACCCTCTTGTTTTGTATTAGTGCACTTTTACGACAACAGTAGAGACACAAAAAAACTGCAAATTAATTGAAAATAAATAATTCTATAAATTATTACAAAACTTGCTTAGTTGTACTTAATTCTAACGTTCTATAAAAGTTCAACTACCAGAAATATTGTTAAGCTTTCTCTAAATTGTGAATATACGAATTAAAAATAAGAAAGAGACGAAGTAATTGTCTTTTTTTACGACGTGTGGTATTAATTAATTAATTAATTAGGTTGAGATGAAATATAATTCATATAATGTGTGGTATTAATTAATTAATTAATTAGGTTGAGATGAAATATAATTCATATAATGTGTGGTACTAATTAATTAATTAATTAGGTTGAGATGAAATATAATTCATATAATGTGTGGTACTAATCAATTAGGTTGAGATTAAATATAATTCATATAACGTGTAGTACTAATCAATTAAGTCGAATTGAAATACAATTCATCTAACGTATGGTACTAATTAATTAGGTTGAGATTAAATATAATTCATATAACGTGTGGTATTAATTAATTAGGTTGCGATAAAATATAATTCATCTAACGTGTGTAAATAATTAATTAGGTCGAGTTGAAATATAATCATCTAACGTGTGGTACTAATCAGTTAAGTCGCGTTGAAATACAATTCATCTAACGTGTGGTACTAATTAATTAGGTCGAGATGAAATATAATTCATCTAACGCGTGGTACTAATTAATTAAATCGAAATGAAATGTAATTCATCTAACGTGTGGTACTAATCAGTTAAGTCGCGTTGAAATACAATTCATCTAACGTGTGGTACTAATTAATTAAATCGAAATGAAATGTAATTCATCTAACGTGTGGTACTAATTAATTAGGTCGAGCTGAAATATAATTCATCTAACGTGTGGTACTAATCAGTTAAGTCGCGTTGAAATACAATTCATCTAACGTGTGGTACTAATTAATTAAATCGAAATGAAATGTAATTCATCTAACGTGTGGTACTAATTAATTAAATCGAAATGAAATACAATTCATCCAACGAGTTGTACTAATCAATTAGGTCGAGATTAAATATAATTCATCTAACGTGTGTAAATAATTAATTTGGTCAAGTTGAAATACAATTCATCCAACGTGTGTAAATAATTAATTTGGTCAAAATGAAATACAATTCATCTAACGTGTGTCATTAATCAATTTCGTCTTTTCAGGAGTGCCCTACGGGAATGGTCAGCGAAGACGCCTTCAAAGATATATTTTCCCAGTTTTTTCCCCAAGGAGGTAAGTTAACTCTCACATAAAGAAATTGATACTACTATTTTTTTTATAAAAGACAAATTTTTTGAATTATCGAAGTAACTAGATGAAGGAATACAAGTGATCTCATCAAATGGTATTGTACATCCAGTATTCAACTGTTACAACACATTCAGTCTTCAACCGTTACTACACATTCAGTCTTCAGCTGTTACTACACATTCAGTCTTTAACCGTTACTACACATTCAGTCTTCAATCGTTACTTCACATCCAGTATTCAACGTTACTACACACTCAGTCTTCACATTCAGTCTTCAACCGTTAATACCCATCCAGTCTTCAACTCTTACAACATCTTCAGTCTTCAGCCGTTACTACACCTTCAGTCTTCAACCGTTACTACACATTCAGTCTTCAGCTGTTACAACACATTCAGTCTTTAACCGTTACTACACATTCAGTCTTCAATCTTCACTACACATCCAGTATTCAACTGTTACAACACATTCAGTCTTCAGCCGTTACTACACATTGTCTTCAATCGTTACAACACATCCAGTATTCAACTTTACTACACACTCTGTCTTCACATTCAGTCTTCAACCGTTACTACCCATCCAGTCTTCAACTCTTAAAACACCTTCAGTCTTCAGCCGTTACTACACCTTCAGTCTTCAACTGTTACAACACATTCAGTCTTCAGTCGTTACTACACCTTCAGTCTTCAGCTGTTACTACACATTGTCTTCAATCGTTAGTACACATCCAGTATTCAACGTTACTACCCATCCAGTCTTCAGCCGTTACTACACATTCAGTCTTGAGGAAAGTACTGTGAATCCTAGAGTACGTGGTTTACGTGCTATTCCCCTTAAAACGTACTTTGCACTCTTGGGCTACGGATGAGATAGAAGAGCAACAGTCAAGTCCCACTCTTCTGTCAGACAAGAGCTGGCGGTGGTACTGTTCGAACATTGGGGGGTCTCTGATGAAATAGTCTTTTTTTCCTTAAGGTGACGTTCAGGTTCCAAATTTAAACTCTACTTCCTATCAACATTATACACAAAAATACGCAATATTTGGGACTAGCTACGGAGAGCTTCATTAGACCGGTGAATCCGGTTCATACACTTTAGCGACCCCTGGGGACCATTATGATGTAAACTGTTTATTATTATTATTTTACACTGCACACATTGCATTAGAGTTCCATCAACAACGTGTATACCTTAAAAAATGTAGTTAGGCCTAAAGAATTGGCATGACATATATATTTTCAAATTCTGTAGTTTACATCTTGGCCATGAGACCACCATCTGCGTGTTTGTTTATTTTGAGTTAGTGTTTGATGTTACTGAATCATTGTTTGTAAGTTGTTTGGAATTTCTATGTTAACAGAGACAAATGTCGTCCTTTTCGTTGGGGTAGAACACCCCATACGTGATTTGTATAAAAGAAGGGAAGTTTGTTTTTTATTTTGTCTTTGGAGAGCCATCTAGTTGAATCCTCTTAGCCTCTGCCAGAAAACTAAGATTATTTATCTGCGTGATTATTTTTACTTCTTTCGTTTCGTGGGCAGGCGTGTCTTTAACCGAGTTGTTTTTGTTCAGCCAGTGTTGTGTTCGTCATATGATTTTGTTTTCTGCTTTTGTATCGTGATCAATCTCTCCCAATTCAGAGTCGAAAATTCAGTTTTCATTCCAATTAATACTATCTATCATTCCTCGACAGTTATTATTCTTTCTTGTAAGGTAATCAGTGAACTCGAGAATACCACAAGGCTACCATACGAACCTTTTTAAAGAGGTGACGTGGTAGCTTACTTGTTGTAATTTTCAATTAAACAGGCTTTCCTTAACACAAGTCTTTAATTATCCGAGTCATAAAACGTAATATAAATTGAGGAGTTGGCTATGAATGATGTTTATCGAACTATACTTTCCTCTTTAACTAACTGTTCTTTGCAGATGAGTCTAATTGAGTCATATATTAGCGGGATTTTAATGTCAGTACTATAGTATAATGAGGCCATTATTTATCATCAAAATCCTGGATCTATGCTTCAAATATATATTCGAGTTATAAAAGTAATTAAGTTAGCGTGGACTACACTTTGTAACTTAAACATATCTTGTTGTTTAACTGGATTATGTCATAGGTGGCGTATATGTTTTTTGTTTCTTGTTAAGCCCAAAGGTGCGGGTATTGGAACACAAATTTTAGTGTTATGGGCTCTCAGACTTACCGCTGAGCCACTGGGGACGTGGCGTGCATAATGACGTCTAAACTTTCACGGCGGATATACATCCTTCGTCGTTATAGCTTGTGACACTTTAAATTAACAGATTATTTAAAGTTTATTGATTTAACTTTTTTTTTCTGATCCTCACAATTAATTATTTCTCTCCAGCGCCATCTGCATCCAGTTCCGACGTTTGTGCATTTTGCTTAACGTATTTTCGAAAATAACAAAAAAGTAGTTGTAATTACTGATTAAAATAACGTTTTTTTCTTCTTTTTTATAAGTGCGGCATTAGCATTAATAATGTTTTATGGAACTTCTTTAGATATTCTCAAATCTATAACTAGGTGAAACTGTTAATGAAGTTACTCGATATGATCAAGATTAAGAAATATTTATTTTTACTTTTGTGATTTCAACTGACTTGAGATCGTTATCCGTCTTACTTTCACCCCTCTATTTCAACTTCTCCTACAATCACGTTCAAATCTCCTGAATATCAATGTTTCACATTTTATTTAATTATCTTGTCGTTGAAAGACAACATTCCCCCTTCCTATGATATTTCACATTCTATCTAAATTAGCGTCTTCTTCATAGTCATCTGTCGTCTTGTGTAATAATCTTACTATAAAGGACGAGGCCCGGCATGGCCAGGTGGTTAGGGCCCCGGCGTGGCCAGGTGGTTAG
>NW_013671430.1:7009-11071 GCF_000517525.1 Limulus polyphemus | reverse complement strand
CGTTGGTAAAAAGAGGAGCCCAAGAGTTGGCGGTGGGTGGTGATGACTACCTGCCTTCCCTCTAGTCTTACACTGCTAAATTAGGGACGGCTAGCGCAGATAGCCCTCGTGTAGCTCTGCGCGAAATTCAAAACAAACAAACAAACCAACGGTCGGCTTTGCTGCTAGTATTACAAATTGCATCTGATTAGCATATTGTTGGTAGTCGCCTTTCGTCCTGTATAACATTGAATTTTATTAGCACACTGTCAGAGGCTTTGTATATTCTTAAATATCTTTCAGTTGTTTTTAACTTTTAAGAAGATTATACGATTAAGAACTGAAAAATTAATTGCCAGTTTAATTTTCTTTAGCTAATAAAAACATTTAATTAATTAAACTGAAAACTGCTTGTTAATTTTTTATAATGTGTAAGAAATATGTTTTAAAGTGAAAAATAGTAATTTATTTTTGTAAAACTGTAAAGAAATATATGGTTCAATTTATTTCTTGTTCCGCAGATGCAACTCGATATGCTCACTACGTCTTCAGCACTTTTAAGCAGCTAAGCCACGGAGGTGCTTTAACATTTGAGGTAATTTTTTTTATCTCTAAAGTAGTTATCGTTTAAAATGTTATAATCCTTGGAGAAATATGGCTATTATTGCAGTAACGAGTAAGTAACTGAATAATTAAACAGAGTGTTAAACTAGATTTCGAGAGCTTCAAACTTTCTTTTAATATGGATATGTAATAAATGTATAATTTTTATCAAGCTATTTCCTGGCTAAAACTGATTGGAACAAGCTCCCTATCGTGGAATTAGTTGTACTACTAATACCCGACAAAGCTCCAAACTATAGTTCTCATCTGGTCACAACATGGAATTGGTCAACCAGTCCTATCGTAGACCTAGCTGGACTGGTGAGAGTCGATAAAGCTCGAAACTACAGTCCTCGACTGGTCACAACATGGGATTGGTCAACCAGTCCTATCATAGATATACCTAGCTGGACTGGTGAGAGTTGATAAAGCTCGAAACTACAGTCCTCGACTGGTCACAACATGGGATTGGTCAACCAGTCCTATCATAGATATACCTAGCTGGACTGGTGAGAGTTGATAAAGCTCGAAACTACAGTCCTCAACTGGTCACAACATGGGATTGGTCAACCAATCCTATCATAGATATACCTAGTTGGACTGGTGAGAGTTGATTAAACTTCAAACTACAGTCCTCGACTGGTCACAACATGGGATTGGTCAGCCAATCCTATCATAGATATACCTAGCTGGACAGGTGAGAGTTGATAAAGCTCAAAACTACAGTCCTCAACTGGTCACAACATGGGATTGGTCAACCAATCCTATCATAGATATACCTAGTTGGACTGGTTAGAGTTGATTAAACTTCAAACCACAGTCCTCAACTGGTCACAACATGGGCTTGGTCAACCAATCCTATCATAGATATACCTAGTTGGACTGGTTAGAGTTGATAAAGCTCCAAACTACAGCCCTCAATTGGTTACAACATGGGGCCTTATCTCTCAACTTAACTGGACTGGTGAAAGTTAATAAAGCTCCAAACTACAGTCCTCAACTGGTCACAATATGGGATTGGTCAATCAGCCATATCATCGACCTAGCTGGACTAATCAGATCTGACAAAGCTCAAAACTACAGTCTTATACTGGTCACAATATTGGATGTGTTAAACGACACGTTTCTTATTCCAATTTTTGAGTTAATTACATTGTATCTTAATCGTTGGATGGATAACCGAATGACGATAGATTACTCGGACGTATAACGCACGTTTCGGAAATTATGAAACACTTGCGATCAACTTTTGTTAACTGATGATTCGTTTTTATTTATTGTTCGAACATTTGATCACCCATGAAACTTCTTATTTTCTTTTAGCATAATCTAAGTGATGACGTCACAGAGGTGGAGCTAAATGCCCGAAATTATTAGTAAACACGGTACTAGAAGCCGGTTCTGCCTACATTTGTAATGTTGTAAATTCTCTCGAGTTGTTTAGCGTATGATGTTATAGAGGTGATTGTTGATATACCCAGGTTGCCTCTATTTAAAGACAAACAGAACGCATACTGTTATATATCAAATTGAAGGTATGTCCTTGGGTAAGCTCTTCATCTTCAGTTAGTCCAGATGTTCGGTTAAGAATAACCACGTAGACAGCAGATGCTACTATGTGGTTGCCCTCCTTTTGGTCAGCTGGGCTTGAACCTTGGAAATATTTGAACTCCCCGTTTAATCCACGTGTCGCATAAGATCTCATACACGTTGAAAATACCAAATATTAAATTACAATTGAAATATAATCGAAAACCAGATGTTCGATACAACTAATAGCGAACTGCGACGTGCTAGGATTTTCAATATAATAATTTCCATCAACTGTAAACCTTAATTTAATGAATGGTTCTGACAAAAAAGAAAATTAATTTTCTATGTGCCCTTTTCATCCTAAATGGCATACCTTACGCGATACGTGGACTAAACGGTCATGTCAGAGACCTCAAGACTCAGCCATAGCCACCCTAAATTTATCTATTCACCAGCACTCTCTACCGTTACTGCTATTCTTGGTCAACTAGCAGGGATGACTGTCACACTTATGACGCCATCCACAGCTGAAAGTACGGAGCATGTTCAACACCATCGCGCCTCGAACCTTGGACCTTCAAATTCACAATTTAGCACGCTAATCACTAAGCCATGCCTGGCTATAAAGGGTTATTAATAAATTCTAAGTATTTCCCACAATATTGGGCTTTGCATGGAATAAAATGTTTCATTCCAAAACAGTTAGTGGAAATATGAACAATTTAATTATTGTATATTCAAATGAAATTCGTAAACTGTAGACTGTGCTACCAGGTTTCCATAGCAACTACACCAAATAGGCGGGATAAATTTATTACAAGTTACTGGTCCACCTCTGTTACCACAGAAACCTCGCTCATACGTCACAACGGTTTATATTTCATTAATTGTCAATGAAGTGGTCTTGGATTGGTTGCGTTTGTTAATTACGTTTAGAAAAGGACCTGAAACTGTTATCCTCACGAACACGTGATTTTAATTATTCTTCCAATAAGATGATATAAAAAGATCAAAAAGTTAATTGTAAAGGAAAAGATATTTACTTTAATGAATCCTTCTTAGAACCTAATTTATTTAACGAACTTACCATTAAACACCATGACACCACTTTATGAACCTTATTCGGTGTTTAATGGTAAGTCCGTTAATAATAGAGTCCAACCAGACTAGAGGAACCAATCACGTTTAAAACAAGAATCTACCTCACGAAGATGTATAAATAAATAATAACAAAGAAAGATAGGCCTCGGTTTCTGAATAGAACGACATCCAGTAAACCTAAAAAAAACATCAGCGTCTTTAAATTAAGAGTGGTTGGTTGTGGGGGGGGGGGTTGTGGGGGGAGGTTTATTTGACCAGGGCTCGCCTTAGAGCCCTGGAAGCATTTCGGTTCTGATGATGACAAAACCTTGTTAAAACGTTGTACATTTGCTGTTATGTCAAACTTATATTAAAGTTGTTTTTTTTTTCATTACCCATTCAAGCTGTCTCCAACCATTATTAGTCTCAAAGTGGGTTCCTTGTCATCGAATTTTCGGTTCTGTATTTCATTTTATGAATTCCCCTGCTTTTCCTGAGAGTAATTTTCCTAATTTTCATGAATTTTTACTGGGGGAGATTGAAAAGTGAGGTGGGAGCTGTCCCCCTCCCAACACTTCCTATGCCGCTATGTAAGAATTAATAAATTGTCGTTAAATTACTAGTTCGAAGTCGGATCAAAGCTAAAAAGAACAATGATTCGAGAAAATACACCCAGTTACTCATAGAATCGTCGAGAAAATAACGAGAACTGACAGATACATCCAGTTACTCATAGAATTATCGAGAAAATAACGAGAACTGACAGATACATCCAGTTACTCATAGAATTATCGAGAAAATAATGAGAACTGAAAAATACATCCAGTTACTCATAGAATTATCGAGAAAATAATGAGAACTGAAAAA
>NW_013671430.1:3098-6009 GCF_000517525.1 Limulus polyphemus | reverse complement strand
AGAATTATCGAGAAAATAACGAGAACTGACAAATACATCCAGTTACTCATAGAATTATCGAGAAAATAACGAGAACTGACAGATACATCCAGTTACTCATAGAATTATCAAGAAAATAACGAGAACTGACAAATACATCCAGTTACTCATAGAGTTATCGAGAAAATAACGAGAACTGACAGATACATTCAGTTACTCATAGACTTATCGAGAAAATAACGAGAACTGACAAATACATCCAGTTACTCATAGAATTATCGAGAAAATAACGAGAACTGACAAATACACCCAGTTACTCATAGAATTATCGAGAAAATAACGAGAACTGACAAATACATCCAGTTACTCATAGAATTATCGAGAAAATAACGAGAACTGACAAATACACCCAGTTACTCATAGAATTAATGACACTTTCATAGAGATTGTTGTTTGTTGTAAAACACAGAGCTATACAATGGACTATCTGTGCTCTGCCAACCGCAGGTATCGAAACTCGAATTTAGTGTTATAAACCCAGAGACTTTTCACTGCACCACCGAGGGTCGTTGATAAAGAGCTTCAGTATGTTGAGATGACTATCATTTTATCAGTTTTAAAAGATCTATAATTGTAACACTTTAGCAATAAAAATCACAATAGTGACAGCCAAAATATATTTAAATGTTGAGAACAGTTTACTTAGACTTTAATTTCCCGGTGTATAAACTAAGAAAGATGATTAAGATACGAAATAAGTGGGGATGACAAGTAAGACAATGAAACGAGATTGTTAATTTTGTTTACGCTTCAGTGAGAATGACGAGAGTAACTTGGAAAATACAACTAGTAAGTTAACCGAAATTAAAACTTTATATTGCTTTTTTTTTCAGCAATTCATCAGTTTGCTGTCATCCATCTCGCGAGGTCCAGTTACAGAAAAACTTAAATGGATTTTTGACCTATATGACATTAACGGAGACGGATTCATCAGTAAGCAGGAGATGTTGCACGTGGTATCTTCTATTTACGAGATGCTTGGTCAGTACACCGAGCCTGTAGTTCATGAACATTCTGCTAGGGAACACGTTGAGCGAATTTTTCACGTAAGGGACCGTCAAGTAATAACATTGTTTTCAAATAAATGCTATTGTTTATTACTATTTTAGCTCAAATCAACACATATCCTACCTAGTATTTACTAATAACCCCCTTTAAATTCTAGAAAGAAATACAGTGCTTTAGCTATTTTTAAGGGTTAGGCCCGGAAAATGTTTTTTTACGATTATTGTAAAATCCTTTTTTTTTTCAGACCAAGTGTACTTATTTAAAAAACCTTCCTCGATTTATATTAATACTCTTCATTGAAAATGAAATATTATTAATTTCTTTTACAGATAACATTTTATTAATTTGAACCATTATTTACAAAAAACACGTGGAGTCACGTTAATGAGATGGGCGTAAAACTGAGAAAAACATTGTTAATTTAAGGCATTTCGGGAATAACTCGGTTCTCCCTTGCAGTTTTGTGTCATTTCTCGAAATCGCTGTCCATTTTATAGGTAGGCCCAAGGTGACAGCGAGGAATGTAGAAAAGGCTCGTGAATTATTACATCACCTCAATAGGCTTACGTTCGTGGCTTTAAAGTACTTTCATTTATTTTTTAACTGTATATGGTATATTTTTTATGCCATATATATATTTTGTAGATAACCAACACTAATTGTTTTTGTTAAAATACTAGAGGAAAATCCAGCTCGATACCAAATGAAACTGACGAATATGTCGGACTGCTATAAGACGTTTACTTTGAAATATGATCAATTTTTTTTATGCCAAATTATAATTTAGTAGCGTTAAGTTCGTAAAAAATGAGACAAGTCAGCCAGTAGTTATCGTGCCTACACTGTGAAATTGATGATTCGTGGTTTGCGTACCTTTGCCGCACTTTGGAGCCATATGTGCGTTATAAGAGTGACAGTCAAATCCAAGTATTCGATGAGAAAAGAGTGGCTCAAGAGTTGGCAGTGAGGGCTGTCAGCTAGCTGTCTTCCTTCTAGTATATCGGCTCAAAGTTAGGGACGGCTATGCTCAAATAATCCTTGTGTAAGGCTTTTCGCGAAATTCAGAAACAAACATTAAAAAAATTATAAAACAACTAAATGCAGATGATAAGTGTGGAATTCGAATAGCTTTTTTTTTGTCCAGATTAAATTCAGTGGTGGGATTATTATTATTGTCATTAGAGGGAATATTTGGTCTTGGAAAAATTTATATATGAAGAGTTGCGAGTTAGTTATTTTTTATCTAATGAAATAGTAACCAAGGTGTAACGTGTGGTGGAGTGTATTATCTGTGCTATTCCCACCGCGGAGACCAAACCCCGAATTATTTGCGTTATAAGCTCCCGAGCTTAACGCTAACGGAAGGACGAGTACAAGAAAGAAAGCCTAATATGCCAAACCCTGAAAATACGAACCGAATTCGTTATAAATTAGCGTCAATTTTATTCTCATAAATAGATGTATTGTTTGTTTGTTTCGGATATTCACCGCGAGCTAAACAAGAGTTATTTGCGTTAGCCGTCCCTAATTTTGAATTGATAAGACTTTAGGAAAGGCAACTAACTAGTCAATAGCACTTGGCTCCCTCTGGGAAAGCGGCACACTTACAGACACAGCAAATGATGGACACAAACTAAACAAATAACTGTACTTTTTGCCAATTGTTGGGTTATTGTAATTAAATAGTACGATTTGTTTATTTGATTTATTGAATTTCTCGCAAAGCTACACGAGGGCTATCTGCGCTAGCCGTCCCTCATTTAGTAATGAAAGACTAGAGGGAAGGGAAGGCAGCTAGTCATCACCACTCACCGCCAACTCTTGGGCTACTCTTTTACCAACGAATAGCGGGATTGACCGTCAC
>NW_013671430.1:0-2816 GCF_000517525.1 Limulus polyphemus | reverse complement strand
ATAATGACCCCACAGTTGAAAGGGCGAGCATGTTTGGTGGGACGGGGATTCGAACCCGCGACCCACAGATTGCGAGTCGAGCTCCCTAACCACCTGCCCATGCCCAATACGATTTGACTGTCACTCTTATAACAGAGTAGTAAATTAACAAACTAAGACTTGTAAGCACAATGGGGTTTATTACACAAAACATGTAATGTAGTACGCAATTTCAAATCGTTTTTTTTGTTAACTTACGAGTGTAATGTGCTTCTCTTTACTAGTATTTTTAGAACGACTCGGAGCGCGATCTTGCGACAACAGCACGCGATCCACGGACCCTCATGTTTACAGTCCGGCACGCTGACCATTAGGGCTTCAAGCTGAAAGTGCGAATAATACGCAGTAGCATCAAGTCTCAAAGTTTGGACTATTTGATCCGCGGGCGGAGCGCTAGTCGTTAGGCCACGCACTGCACATATTAATGGTTGTTTGATACTCTTGTACTTCACTTTAAAAAAAACCTTACATCACGAGTTACCTAATTTGATTTGTTAAATTTTTCTTGATCTACTTGAAACCAATTTTATGTAGTTATTTGTGATGATCGTAAATAAGAGATATATTTACATAAACTTGTAAATGTAACAGAGCAGGCGCCATCTGGTGGTAACTAGGTTCGACATAAGAACTTGATGTACTTTATCTTCCACCAATAGCATGAGAGTACAACTTTATATTTTCCACCATTCAGCATATAGACACCAATCAAGACGGTCTCATATCATTTGAGGAATTCAAGGAGTGGTGTCAAAAGGTGAGGTCAGATATTTTTGGTTTGAATGTTGTTATTGAACTACAATCTGTTTGTACGCACTGAGGTAAAAAAAAATAGACAATAATTTCGTTTAAAACAAACAAGTCAGTAGAAAAGGTGATTAATGATCCCCCCAGGATCCTAGTGTAGGACTTTAATATTGAATACAAGCGCACGTAATACCAATAATCTTGAAACTAATTGTGAATGATCTTTGACTGATTTACGTGGAGGTTTTTTTGTTTTTTTTTTTCTAATGAAGTAGCAACGACCAAATTTTAACTGAGTGAAATAGATTCCGTGAAAATCTGATAGTTTGGGGTTTTTAAACAGATACCTGGTATCATCTTACCACGTAGTTGAACGTTTTTAAACAGGTAACTGGTATCATCTTACCACGTAGTTGAACGTTTTTAAACAGGTAACTGGTATCATCTTACCACGTAGTTGAACGTTTTTAAACAGGTAACTGGTATCATCTTACCACGTAGTTGAACGTTTTTAAACAGGTAACTGGTATCATCTTACCACGTACTTGAACGGTTTTAAACAGATAACTGGTACCTTCTTACCACGTACTTGAACGGTTTTAAACAGATAACTGGTACCTTCTTACCACGTAGTTGAACGTTTTTAAACAGATAACTGGTATCTTCTTACCACGTAGTTGAACGTTTTTAAACAGATAACTGGTATCTTCTTACCACGTAGTTGAACGTTTTTAAACAGATAACTGGTATCTTCTTACCACGTAGTTGAACGTTTTTAAACAGATAACCGGTATCATCTTACCACGTAGTTGAACGTTTTTAAACAGATACCTGGTATCTTCTTATCACGTAGTTGAACGTTTTTAAACAGATAACTGGTATCTTCTTACCACGTAGTTGAACGGTTTTAAACAGATAACTGGTACCTTCTTACCACGTAGTTGAACGTTTTTAAACATATAACTGGTATCTTCTTATCACGTAGTTGAACGTTTTTAAACAGATAACTGGTATCTTCTTACCACGTAGTTGAACGTTCTCATAATGTAGTAACAATTAGTAACAAAGATATGTTACATTGTCTAAATGAAAGATATGCTAGAAACTGACATATCTAACTTATCTTTATTAGCTTGACGTACCCTCACTGTTTATGTATTTTCTCTCCGTTTTTCTTATATCTTAAACATTATTTTAAAGTCTAAGCGTATTCTGACATGCGTAGTGCAAGTATCTTGATGGTCAGTGATTTATTTAACAGCACGAGCTGAACTTTGTTAGGTTTTGAAGACAGGAAATTGTATTTTTTTCCTCTCATGCCTCCTTTTTTTTTTTTAACAGGACGAGAAGAGGTCAAAGAGTCTATTCCAGTTAGATACTGTAATGTAGATGAAAGAGTTCGGAAGATGAGCTGTTATTTTATCTGCTGTCCATAAATGCGGAACTGTTTGCCATGTGTACCTTCTAGTGTTCCTGCTCTACTCTTTCCGTCGCACTTATGTCTATGTAAAATCTTGTGTTACTCAGGTTATAAGTCACAAGTGTCCCTGTGAGACCTTACTTAAGTTGTGTTCCACAAGTGTCCCTGTAAGACCTTACTTAAGTTGTGTTCCACAAGTGTCCTTGTAAGACCTTACTTAAGTTGTGTTCCACAAGTGTCCCTGTAAGACCTTACTTAAGTTGTGTTCCACAAGTGTCCCTGTAAGACCTTACTTAAGTTGTGTTCCACAAGTATCCTTGTAAGACCTTACTTACGTTGTGTTCTACAAGTGTCCCTGTAAGACCTTACTTAAGTTGTGTTCCACAAGTATCCTTGTAAGACCTTACTTAAGTTGTGTTCCACAAGTGTCCTTGTAAGACCTTACTTAAGTTGTGTTCCACAAGTATCCTTGTAAGACCTTACTTAAGTTGTGTTCCACAAGTATTCTTGTAAGACCTTACTTAAGTTGTGTTCCACAAGTATCCTTGTAAGACCTTACTTAAGTTGTGTTCCACAAGTATTCTTGTAAGACCTTACTTAAGTTGTGTTC
>NW_013671429.1:48658-58891 GCF_000517525.1 Limulus polyphemus | reverse complement strand
TAGCTTTATTTAAAACAAACAATTCATGCACAATTCTCTTGACTCTGTTATTTCTAAGTGCATATCGGATTGTAAATTGACAAGTTGTTTGAGAAATATACTTTTTAATTTATTAAAATGCATGATAATTTACAATCTAACCTCCGTTTCATTAAACCTACACGTCTGTTTATGAAAAGCACGACAATTTACAAATATACATCTCGTTTTAATGAATGGCATGTTTATTTTCTACATGTACATGCTGTTGATAGATCTACATATCGATTTATAAATCTTCGAGGCGATTTAATGAAACGAAGAGAAGACAATCAGTTATCACGCACATTTAATAATCAACAAACGTATACCTGAGCCGATTTGTCAGTTTACAAATAGCAGTGGCACTTATAGACTAAGTATGCAATATGTAAATTGCACATACAATTTAGCTTAAATTGTTTGTTTGTTTGTTTTTGAATTTCGCGCAAAGCTACACGAGGGCTATCTGCGCTAGCCGTCCCTAATTTAGCAGTGTAAGACTAGAGGGAAGGCAGCTAGTCATCACCACCCACCGCCAACTCTTGAGCTTCTCATTTACCAACGAAGAGTGGGATTGAACGTCACATTATAACGCCCCCACGGCTGAAAGGGTGAGCATGTTTGGTGTGACGGGGATTCGAACCCGCGACCCTCACATTGTGAGTCGAGCGCCCTAACCACCTAGCCATGCAGGGCCAAGCTTAAATTGTAAAGCTGAATTAAATAACGAAGGAGTAACAATAACAATAAAAATAACACAATTTCCGAATATTTTTTACTGTTGAAATTTGTTAGCAGAGCTTTAGTGAAATGTTCAGTTATTTTTTGTAATCGTAAAGTTGTTTTATTTGCAGATGCCAGAAGAAGAAGCATTCGCTGTCTTGGTGAGACTCATGGATGACTACCGATTACGAGAAATGTACAAACCATACATGGCAGAATTAGGGCTATACATGTATCAGCTGGAATGTATAGTGCAAGTAAGATGAGAAAATACTTAGTTATACATCAGATAAAGTGTGTAGACCAGGTTATACTATATACGTGATGAAGTGTGTGGTTCTGGTAGGACGTGATTGTTTAACTGTTGTATACGGTAGAGATATGATGATTGTGTGTATCAGGTGAATTATGTTACCTAGGAAAGAGTTATATATATACGTAGGATGTCGGACAGATAAGTTTAATATATTGTCAAGAATTCAGGCTCTATAAATGCACTGCACAGAATAATTTCGAACTTGGACAGCAAAGAAGAAACGAACGCATGTGAACCAATTAAACAGATGTTTATTCACAATCAGTATAAATATTTATTTACCAGTCTGACCCGTTTCTGAATCGCCTATGTTCTAACTGGTTGCTGAGCTGGAGAGGTTCTATATATACACGAGTTTGGATAAGACAAGGACAGAAATAATTATACCTTTTCACACTCTCTATTCAGACAAGGGGTCCAAGTGTGGCGGTATACTATAATCCCAAGTTGCATCTGTAAACGACTATTGCGATTATTACATCCAGGGGATACCACCCCCCATCTCACATCAATCTGTATATGTGTCAAACCTGGGGGGTGTACTCCTCCAGGGAGTGGACACAGCCACAGATCCAAAGTGTATTCTGTTCATTGCCATATGTAACCTTTAACTAACCAAACGGATTAGTACGTTTATAAGCATTTGAAATGCTGTTCGTTTTGTGAAATCGCCTCGAAGATTTGTAAGTTGTCATGCAGAACAATTTAGAAAAATATGCCTGAATAAAGATATATTCTAAACTATTTATGAAAGGGTAAAATTAGTAGGTGTTTCAGCAATGACACTGGATAATTGTATATATCAGCTAGTGTTAGTTATCCAGGTGTGATATATGTATTAGTTAGAGTATAAAGTCCAGGTAGGAAAACTGAAAGCGGGCTAAGGATAGGCAAACATAGTTGTAGGACATTAAATTCCCAGTACTTGTGGGCTTCAGTGTGAGTAACGGCACAGCCTTAGTTTCTGCCTAGGGTACCGGTTAAGTTATCGTCAGCTCTATTTGAAAGTATCTGCTGGTTAGATACATTCTGTAGTTAAGATGAACGTATCAGCTGGAGTGCACTTGTAGTAGTTTGAGTAGTTAAAAAAGTGACTTACTAGCAAGCACTAGTGAGTTAACCATTTAGTTCAGTTGATAGATCACTCTTCTGATACGTGACAGGTCTCAGGCTCAATTCCCAGTAGAGGAAATATAAAATATATTGAAAAAAAACAAAACTATTGTCGCCAAACTAGTGGCCATCCCACGATCCTGGAATTAGGCTTAAGGATGGGCCTTATTTTTTTTTAAAAAGGGGGAAGAATGTAGTTATGCTTGAAGGCCAAATTGGTGATCAAGAGGATACTTTGATAGTTTGTGAACCTTGTAGAACCGACTGGGAAGAGCGCCTGCGATACATCATGATGACGTAAGGTGTAACTAAGTAGAGATTGAAAGTTTGCTTGCCTAATGTTGGGGCACGAAACAACGCTCCTCACTATGGGCGTGACGCATGGCCCACTTCCTAGTCATGAAGCAACAAAATGCCCTCTGGCATTTGTAGAATGGTTGAGAACAATCATGGCAGACGTGCACGAGCATGAGCGCTGGGAACTAGGTTAGGCAGCCATCTGCTAAAAACAGTGCTATGATAAGACAGTCAGGGAGAGGAGCTTCCAGCCCACAGAGTGTGTGTGACAGTAGTATGTATCTACAGCACATAAAACACTTGACTGTGGCTGGACTGGTCTCCACCAAGCACTTAAACAAGTTGGAACTCTGACTTATAAGATCCTCCATTACTGGGAAGTGTGCAAGCATATCTAACACATGTACTATCTGCGACCATATATTAAGAAATAACTTCTAGTACCTTGGTCGGCCGAGATGTTGGAGGTTGAACCCAATGAGGCTGTCATTGAGCATGTCAGCTTAGCTGATGATGATGATTAAGAGGAAGATACAAGTACTTACCTGGCTTTCTTTGCTAAGTTTGAGGAGACACCTGAAGAGATGATGGGGAGGGAAGGCCGAGACACCAATGACAACATCCTCGTCGGTATGGCTGGGATTGAAACTAGTTGCCACAAGCTAGAATGAGCATGTAGTCGAAGGATTGCTGACCGAAAGGGTGTCACGACCTTTGCTTTTTGAGTCATCGAGCAGTGCTGTTTGGCAGAATGTACGGGCTACATCTTGTGACTGTTACTAATAAATCATACGAGCTAGGATGGTCATTTGGTTGAAAATTTGATGACTGAAAAGGAAGATGCCCAATCTTGTTTATTGGAGTGGTATTGGTTCATCTAAACCTGCTGTGCAGTATCTGCCATATTCCACTCTTATCAGTGTAGTTGTAGTTCTTCTGAATCTGTTGCGGGGGTTTCTTCTGTATACTCTTGAGTAATGGTGCCTTTTGTGAACCTTCTACAGAATTTCATCTGTGCACCCTTATCAGAGAAGCATTAATTATTTTTAACAGCTGTGGTGTATCTGCTGCAACAACTACGATGGTCATTGGTTGTACCACCAATGACTATAAGGGCTTAGCACTAGTTCCTTTTAACAGCTGTGGTGTCTCTCCTGTAGCAGCTAAGATGACCATTGTTTGTATCACCAATGAATATAAGGGTTTAGCACCCTTATCAGAAAATCACTAGTTCCTTTTAACAGCTGTGGTGTATCTCCTGTAACAACTAGGATGGTCTTTGGTTGTACCACCAATGACTATAAGAGCTTAGTAACCCTTGCTTTTCGAGCTTCTGAGTGGTACTGTAAGATAGTCAGGATGGTTTTCGGTTGGTATGCCAATGACCATCCTTATCGGAGAAGCAGCAGTTTATCTGAACAAAGTGTGAGGTTATCGAAAAAGCACAGGCTCTAGTATGGGTGTAACTTTTGCACAATAAGCAAAGCAGAACGAAAACTTTTAATACTTATGAATCGAATTTTGGTTGAACCGTAGTTCAAATAAATTCTGCCAGGAGGTATTTTCGTAAGCCGGAAAAATCTGTCGAGTCTCACCTCTCACAGGTGACAGCACATTACCAGACCGTAACTGTCGTGACAACTCACATACAGAAGTTGCCTGAGTGGGTTACTATGGTTATAGCACAATGTGCCAGTAACTACTAGTGAACGTTAGAGTTAGGCGGTTTGTGGTATTTGCTAATGAATTAACCGACGGCCCCATTAACTAAGTACACTCAATTAATCAATTAGTACAGCGACCCTCAAACTATGGTACAAGGTTGGTAATGGGTGCTACCAGCCAGTTTCCTTCTCTCTAGTCAGTAATTAAAAAAAAAAAAATGTTTGATGGTTCAAAATTAGTGACAGTGGTTGCCATAACAACGACAGGACGAGCAAGTCTGGTGGCAATATTTCCAATATTTGGATAGTTGGAATAATTGAAAACAGTAAAAATCAGAAACCCTAAAAATAATTAGTTGATTATTTTCGTGACAATTAGATTTAATTCCGGGCTGTGCACCTACAACTTTCACTGGCCCAACCAAGTTCACTCTTCTTAGCGGTTTAAAAAAAATCATTATATCAAATTTTAAAAATCGTAAGATTTTTTTGTTGTTGTTAAGAAGTACAACTAGAGTGGGACAAACATTTGTAACATTACTTTTTTTATATTCGTGGCAGGTGTTTAGTTTTAAAAGGAAAAAAACGTTCCTCATCTGTAGTGTTCAGGGATATTAATATCCACCCCGCTTATGAAGATTACGTTTAACTAAAGTGGGCTTTTGATAACTGTATTGACAAGGGAGTTTCTGATTAATTGTTCGTCAGCTGATATTATTATTCCTGGAAGGGGTTTAAGATATTAGTATCGATTTAAATTGTGCTACATGACTTTTCCTGTAAATCCATATCACCGTATGGTGCCCCCCCCACACACACTATTTACACTACCCCCCCCAAAAAAAGGGGGAGCTGAAACTGGGAGTGATTTAATTGTAATTTCGATTGTTGGAGAATTAAGGTGTTAAGACTGTGTATGAAGTTAACTGTTAATCGAAGAAGCAAGTAGATTGATTAACCCTTCAACTGCGATTGACATCCTATGATGCAAGCATTTTGCGCGCAACATTTTGAAGGGTCCACCGCAAAAATGTGCGAATCTTTGCTCATGGGGTGGTAGGCAGATTTACACAAGACGCAAACGAAGGGCTAATGTTTCGTTTAATACAGGATTATGAATCTTTTAGCTTTTACACTAAATCTTTCCACAGGTAATGATATTTTACAAAAGAGGTGAAAGTAAAACGATCTATTGCTATACTTGCATGAAAATCTGTTGTTGTTTTTCACAGTGTTTTATAAGTGTTTGGCATAGGGGGATTGGATTTAATACATCAACCACCGGGGCAGATTTGTTTTAGTGGGAGTACTCACTTCCCAGCCACAGGAGAAAAAAAGAAATATCCATACAGAAGTGTTAAGGGTTTTTGGTGTACATTTCTGCGACATTCTGGTAATTTCAGAAATATGTAAAAAAAAATTGCCCGGAAATGTTTTGACACAATGTTTAAATGTTTCCTGGCAGTTTTTTTTTGTTGTTTGTTTGTTTTGGATTTTTACTTTAGGGAAGAATTTCACATATACATGTTGATAAAGTAATTTGTAAATTTGTTTGTTTGTTTGCAGTTAAACACAAAGCTACATAATGGGCTATCTGTGCTCTGCCCACCACATTACCCACACACTGACAGGTTGAATAAATAGACCATCACGTTGAAATTATCTCTGAAGTATGGTCATGATAAAATTAAACTTGGGGCAACCCGATGTTTTATTTGGTATGTGAAATTATTTGGATCAGCGTATTGAAATATTTTTAAGAACTCAGTTTTCTAGGTATGATCTTAACATAAATCACAAGAAGCCCAGTTGTACATGAAAATGTAGGCTGTGATGCTGAGGGTAAAATATGACACCTCCAAGAGAGGTGGCTATTCTTGTCTCCAATGGAGTTTGTTGCTGACGGAAGTTGCCAGAGAAAGGAAACGTGGGTTATAATGAATTCTCAGAGTAAGACAAATTTGGTTGGCACCCAATACTGTGAATACGGCCTTGTTCTCAGCATCATCTTGACACTCTACCTAACATTTCCACTAATTACCAAAATTTTTATTTTCTTTTTCACACAAACACCCCTGATAACCCAATCTCTCATATGACTTAAAATCCCTAATTCATTCCCATCACACAAACTTCTAGGGTGGATGAAGAAGGACCCCAGTTCCTGAAAATCCTTGGGGAAATCCTCCACCCCTAAATTTCTGACTTTGATTTGATTTAGTTTGGATACTCCATTTCTTTCTGACTAGTTCCAGGCTCTGGTAGCTAGTAAACAACCAAGGGGGTACAGAATAGCTGCAGACCATTGTTGTGGCTACAATGAACTAAGAACGGTTGTTTGTTTGTTTTTTGATTTCGCTCAAAGCTACACGAGGGCTATCTGTGCTAGCCGTCCCTAAGTTAGCAGTGTAAGACTAGAAGGAAGACAGCTAGTCATCACCACCCACCGCCAACTCTTGGGCTACTCTTTTACCAACGAATAATGGGATTGACCATCACATTATAACACCCCCACGGCTGAAAGAGCGAGCATGTTTGGTGGGACGGGGATTCGAACCCTCGACCCTCAGATTGCGAGTCAAGCGCCTTATCCACCTGGCCATGCTGGGCACACAATGATCTCAGAGGCAGCTCAGGTAATGGTCAAGTTTGGGAGTAAAGGATTCCTGCATCACCAAAGTTTGAAGGTAGTAGGGATCATGTTATGGGCTGGTTATACATGAACACATGTAGTCCATATACACAGAGCTCAGCCCCACATTGGGCACCAATGTAGTAATTTATTTTTTGTGATATAGTTTCTCACCTCAGTTTGGACCAGAGACCTCTTTCACATCAGGCAAATGCACTGCCAACTAAGCTAAATGGCTAAACCTCTAGCACTTACAGAAGTAAGACACTTTTTAACAACTACTTCATACTATTTAAGTTCATTGTTTGTATCATTTGTACCGTGCATTTCAAATAGTGAATGAAAGTATCAATTATTGTATCATTTCCTTATTGAATGGTACTTTGCATCCCATAAGTTGTGAAGACAAGGAATGATTGCTGTTCATGTTAGCTTGAGTAGTTTTGGTAAGTCGATTGTTTGTTTGAACCTCTTAAACTATATAGTTTAGTTAGAATATTCAAAAAATATGAAACAAAACTTGTACAAACGCATCGTAAACTTGGTCTGTCATCTATTACAAATTATAAAGGAAAGTAAATAAATATCAAACTGAAGATTTTTGGTTTAAACATGTAAAGGTTAAAACACTTGATTAAAAATTCCTTTTCTGTTAGATTAAAAATTGCTGTGTTATTTTTTGTAGTAGGAATTACATTAAAAATTATTATATAGTAGAAAATTTTTCTTTTAAAGTATGAGAGTGTTGAACATCATGTGTTGGGAAATGTTGTCTTTAGTTGTTACATTTTTTTATCTGACAGAGAATTTGTCTTTTCATAACTGTTTTTTTTTTCTATAGGAGCTTCTCCCAGAAGTTCACATTCATCTTCAGTCTCAAAGTTTTCAGACTTCAATGTATGCATCGTCTTGGTTCTTAACTCTCTTCACATCTTCATTACCCCTTCAACTGGTCTGTCGGGTGATGGACCTTCTGTTGTCTGAGGTAAGTTTTGTTCAGTTGAGGGTTTCTTGTCATTTAACAAACCTATTTCTCTATTCTCCCAAGAACTCAGAAAATGCTTGTGATTGTAGTTTTGTCAATTACATAAGGCCAATAAATTAAATATACAGTAATTGTGGTTTAGTTGTAAACCAATTGTTTCAGTTTGACAGGAATTTTTCATTGCAACCTAGACTCTTTTATTTTAGTGTTAGTATTCAATCAGTTAGATAGAGGCTGTTTTCAGGTTACGGATATATTATAAGATTTAGATGTCTGTTTTATACTCTTGACTGTATTTTTATAGTTTTTATACTTAACAGGGAATTGAGATCATTTTCAGAATAGCTGTAACCATTCTTCAATTTTGTAAAGAAGACATCTTGCAGTTAGACATGGAAGGAATGTTGAAGGTAAGGTATGCTCATATTTTTCAACAAAATTTGCAATTGTTGCTATAAAGTAGATTATGTTAAAATTTTTGTGACCTTTTGTGTTTTTGGCTTTTGTGATGGATAACATTTTGAATAAAAAACACATTCTAACTTAGCAATGTCTTTATAAGATTTCATTGAAGTAAAGTAAATGATATATGTGAAAACTGCATTAAGAAAGATTTTTATTTAAATTATAATAATTTTTTAAAAATAGAGTAAACAGAAGCATTTTTTACCTGGTTAATTTACAGAAATATAAATATGTGTGGGTACAGTTTTAATATATAAATATGGTTGCACAAAAGAAATTTACAGATAAGAAAATACTGTTTTGTTATAGTATAATAATTCATTTTAATGTTGTAAAACTTGGAGCTACCTAATTGTTTAGAATATTTAGTTACAGCAGGTATTTTGTTATCTTCATTATGTTTTGTATGTAGTTCTAAAACTGCTATATTCACCATTCAGTGGTTTTAAATGAATACTATATAGAAAAATACTGGTTTAATAGTTTTTTTTTCTTTACACTACTGTAGTATTTTCAGAAAGAAATGCCTGCTAAGTGTGAAACGGATCCAGATTACTTAATTAACAAGGCCTTGCAAGTCAAATACAACATCAAAAATATGAAGAAGTGAGTAAGGTTTAAAATTGTGCTGAAATTATAATAAAATTATGATATTTCAACCTAATAAAACACTAGTTTCGTTTAGAGTTTACTTACTGATTAAGTATATTCTATTACAAGTTACAGCGTTTACAGTAAGTAAGATTTGTTTTTAGAACAAGAATGATGTTGTGATCACTGGTGTAATCATTCATTCATTCATTGAGAATGATCGCACCAGTGATCGAAACGTCATACCTGTTCTAAAAACAAATCTTACTCACTGATTGTAAAAGCTGTAACTTGTAATAAAATATAATAAAACACTGTTAAAGATATTTGTTTGTGTGGGTTTGAATGAAAAGCTACATAATGGGCTATCTGTTCTGTGTCCACCACAGGTATCAAACATGATTTTTAGCATATAAACCTTCAAGCTTACCACCGAGTCACTCGGGGGCACTACTAAAGAACAAAAAAAATAATATAATGTATTAGATTTTTAAAAATTAAGACTAAATTTTTTTTTTCAGATTAGAAAAAGAGTATTCAACGTTAAAGACAAGGGAACAAGAAGAAATGACAGAAATGCGGGTAAGGCATAAACTATCATTTTGTAAAGTTGAACTCAAAGATAAACTGAGAATTAAACAATTTTATTTCAAGTAAAAATCTAAAGTTTGACTACCACAAGTCCTACAAAAGAATGTATATATACACCTCAAGTTATTTGTTAATATGTATTGAGGAAAAATACTAATATGAAACATCTCTTTCATAAAGAAGTCAAACTCTTTATTCTTTACAGATATTTTTAATCATGTCATTATTCCATTTTATATATCTAAAAAGAAGTTAAGGAATAGGAAACTTGGATTAATTAAAGTTTTGATGAAACATAAAATGTGACAATACATCTTTTACAGAAGATACGGGTAGAAAACAGGATTCTTAAACAAAGAATTGAAAACCTAGAGCAGGTAATTATTTCACCTGTTTTTAGTTTTGAGAAAATTTGATTTGGTTCAAAGGTGATTTGTCCTCAAATCTTTTGTATTACAGTATTGATGTAATTTAGAGAGTTATATGTATGCCATTGAGGATACTTTCATCCTTATGTCATTCACAGTACTTTTATCACTCTGTACCTTCTAAAACATCTAAGCAACCACCAAACATAATATTAGAATTGAAAAAAAAACTTCATTTATACATGACCATAGTTTTGCCAGTAAAGGTACCTAAAAAAAAAGAGGCTTTCACTGATTCTTTGCTTTGCTAAATCATACTAGCAAGCAGTATTTAATTTTCCCTGACTAAACTGGAAGTGTATTACGGCAAAACAAAGATTAGATCAGATTTTTCAGGCATTATTTAACAGAACTTATGAAGAACCTGAGTGTATATATATATATATATATATATATATATATATATA
>NW_013671429.1:32643-48302 GCF_000517525.1 Limulus polyphemus | reverse complement strand
TATATATATATATATATATATATATATATATATATATATATCAGACATGATAATTTTCTGCAGATTCACCCATTTCTGAGTTTCATAGGCTAACCAAGTCCATTTCTGAGAAACATATAAATTAATTGAGGAAATAACTGGGAAAAATAATTTAACATGAATAATATTTGCCTAACAAAAGCATTAGAAATGCCTAATGGTTTTCTGCCTTGGCCTCGACAAATTTTCAGAGTTTTGGGTTATCATATCTGATGTATGTTTAGCAAAAGGATACTCTCACCAAACAAAAGTAAACAGTTAAAACACACATCTATAATAAAATATTTCTTTTATTAGCTACGTTTTGGGCATATGCTGAAAACATAGCTAATTTAAAAGAAAGTTTTTGTTATAGACACGTATTTCAACTTTTTACAGTATCTCTTGCAACAAGTTTTCTACATCTTGCAGTCTTTTTGAACAGTGCTTTTTTTTGTTTTGTTTTTTCAAACAAAAGTAGACCGATTTTAACAATGTTAACAGCTAATATGACTTCCTATATGAACATTATATAGATTCTACATTTATCTTTATTTGCTTAACTTTCTTTCAATGACCAAACTTATTTTGAATGAGTAATGTATTTGTTTTGTAAATTTTCTATCAGGAAAATGCTGCATTAGCAGGCAGGTTAATAGAGGGACAGGTTAGTCGAGCTCAGGAAGCAGAAGATAATTTTGCTATAAAGAGAGAGCTTGTTGTCTTGCGGGACAGAGAAAATACTATAAGAGAAGAATTGAAACTAGCTTATGAACAAATTCAAGAAATGCACAAGGTAAAAAAATATACATATTTTTATCTTAGCTCATATCATATTCAATATCCATTTATTGTGTCTGCTTAAGAAAGAACACACAGGAAATTTTGTAAAACTTCCTAAAATTTTAACTTGTTGTGAAAAAAGATTGGCTAGAGTTGGAAAAATATTTGTCTTGCTTTAAAAAGTTGGTAATTTGAAACAATGGCAACATTGATAATGGAGTCATCTATATATTTAATCATCAAATAATTGAAATAGTTCATTCCACTAAACAGTAAGTTAAATTTACTATACAGCTGTCACTGAATAAACTTATTACACTGGTCATTTATTTTTTGTAGTTCCCCACCCTTTTTTTTTATAAAGTTTTTAATAATTAAGCTATATTATCATATTTTGTAGCTAAAAGTTGGTTTTTCACTTAGAGTAGGGGTAGTTCCTTCTTTCTTCTCCACTTCTTTGCTATGTAAGTAATTGATTACATTTGAAAATATTGCCAGACACAATTTTGGATAATGAAATTCCTAAATTACATTTACATTTGTGTAATTATGAAAATGTTGCATATGGTTGTGATATTAAAAAAATTTTGGAGCATGTCAGATGAGAATTAATCTTTCTGTTTTCATGACATTATTTGCAGCTTGGGTCTCAGCCTCCTTCACTTGACATGTATGCAGAAGATATTATTCAGGTGCTACAGGAAGAGCTGGTTGCTGTGAAGCTGAGAGAGGCAGAGAAAGAAGATGTTATGATACACTTGCGACAGAGGATTCTTGAACTTGAGGAGGTATAACGTGCAGACAGGATCTAACATTACTTATATGGCTTTAAAAATTCACTTTTGTAAATGGAAGATCAAAACCAGTGGTTGTTTTCATTTTCAGCTTTAGTATAGTTAGCTGTGAAATATAGAATGATAACAAATAGTGAGTCCCATAAAATCTGGAAAATCGTATTTAACAAGCAGGCTCAAGAAACTATTGCCCAAAGACTACATTTGTACTGCAAATTTAAAGAAATGTTTAAAAAATTGGAAAATATTACAAGAATATTCCTGCAAAAATGTTATTTGTTTGCAAACTATGAATTTATCATTGCACAGTTAGCCCATTGTGCAACTTTGTGTTAAAACAAACACATTTGAGTTAGTTTTAGTTTTGTGATTTAAAGTGAAAGACTAGAATATACCTTTGAATCTTATAGTCAGATTTTAATATATGCAAACATTTTGTGTTATTTGAAAGTTCACATTCCTTTTGACTTAAAAAAATAGAAAATGTAATCCAGTTCTGTAATCAGATTTTAAATAGAAACATTTTGTGTTATTTGAAAGTTCATATTCCTTTTGACTTAAAAAAAATAGAAAATGTAATTCAGTTCTGTAATCAGATTTTAAATAGAAACATTTTGTGTTATTTGAAAGTTCATATTCCTTTTGACTTAAAAAAATAGAAAATGTAATTCAGTTCTGTAATCAGATTTTAAATAGAAACATTTTGTGTTATTTGAAAGTTCATATTCCTTTTGACTTAAAAAAAATAGAAAATGTAATTCAGTTCTGTAATCAGATTTTAAATAGAAACATTTTGCATTTATTGAACTCGTTACTTACAAAAACACATATCCTAATTAAGATGAGAAGTTTTTTGTGTATTTATTTATGCTAATGATAGGCCAATAAGCAGCTGCGAGAAGTCACACCTGATAATTCCATGGCTAGCCTCCAAGAAGAATTGATTGCTAGTAAACTGCGAGAAGCTGAAATTAACCTGTCCATGAAAGAGCTACGACAAAAAATAACAGATCTACAGTTAATGTGGGAGGTAGGTGAGCTCATATGAAAGTATACTTAGCTCATCAAATGATGCAGTAATGTTTAAATAATACAGTTAAACTAGACATTAATGTAAAAGTAGGATTTCTATATAGTAGTGTTTATTAAATCATTATACCAAAATTGTGAGAGACTTTTGGATGAAATTAGTAATAATATATACAAGATTAAAATACTATGCACTTATATGAAGATGATACAGACTTTAATTTGATTAAAATTATATACTTTTCATACAGAAATGTATCATTTGAAAATGTGATAAAAATATATTGATATTTAATGCTTTAACCCTTTCACTGCAGCTGGGGCATATATTTCCCACTGCACTGGGAAATATATGTGAATGTGTTAAGTATTATGGTTTCTGCAAATCTTATATGATATATCCTAGTTTATTAGCAAGGGAATTTTTGGACCTAAGTTGTTAATTTTTTTTTCAGAAACATTTAGCTGAGACAGAGACTGACTGTCCATCACCATCCAAAAAACAAGAAAAAACCATGCTTGCACAGTTACAGAAAGATCTGATGACAGCAAAATTTTGTGAAGCAGATGCTACAGCAGAACTGAAGGAACTGAGGCAGAAGGTCATGGAATTAGAAACTCAGGTAATAGAGAATAAAAATCAAACCATGCATAAATAACGAACTGAAGCAGAAAGTCGTGGAACTAAAAACTTAGGTAATACAAATATAGAGAGAATAAAAATCAAACCATGCATAAATAAGGAACTGAGGCAGAAAGTCATGGAACTAAAAACTTAGGTAATAAAAATATAGAGAGAATAAAAATCAAACCATGCATAAATAAGAAACTGAGGCAGAAAGTCATAAAACTAGAAACTCAGGTAATAGAGAATAAAAATCACACCATGCATAATTATTTGAAATAAAAATGATTTTTTGGTTCAGAAAAATATATTAAAACACTTAATTTTCCATTATTGCACTATTGACTCTACCCTAATTGCTCATGCCCCCTGGGGGGGGGGATGCCCCACACCTTGGGAAATGCTGTTATAAGGTATATTTTCAATATTTCAATTTAGATGTTTGCTAGAAGAAGCTAATAATGATGATCAAGTAATAATCTAGAAACTTCGTGGAATTTAGAGAAATAAGAGTACATTATAAATATGAGTAATCCTTCTGTGAAGTATTCATTGTGAAGTTACTGAGTAATGAGTGAATGATTGAGTTCAGTGTCAGAAAGGTTCATTCAATGCTAGAAGTGAGAGTTATTGTGTTTATTCAACTGATCAATCAATTAGCAAGGAAATTTAAGTTTTATGTTTGCAAGTTATGCATAGGTAATGTTTGTCTCAGAATTTTAGTTGAAATGCTGTTTGTGAACTTAGGCCTACAACTTGCGTCAAAGTGACTGTAGCCTGTAGAAATCATTTAGAAGGAATAAACTAATTCATCATCATTGGGTAGACTGGTTTTGACATCATTTTACCAAATAATCCAAAAGAACATGCACAATGATAGAATATGTTACAACAATAACATCTGATGTTGTAATACTCCCGTTTAAAATCTCATTCATTTCTATTCTAATTATTATCACTCCTATAGGTGGCTCGGTGACAAGTGTGAGGGCTTATAACACTTAAAATTTGGTTTTGATACTTGTGGTGTGCACAGCACAGATAACCCATTATGTAGCTGTGTGTAACAAAAACAAAAGTTTTATCCTTGTTTCAACATTAACTGAATTCATAATAACATAAATGATATTAATCCATCTTGTGTATTATAATTTTCTTTTTCTTTAAAAGTACAATTTAAGAAGTACAACATATATTTTTGAAAGTCAAGTCTGTATTCTATATAAAAAGGAGACAGGATTTGTATAGCATATAAATTTATTCACAAACTTTTTTTTTTAAATTTGGAGAAATATAATGATCTTAATTTTATTACCAAAGAACCAGGTGAGCCTGAACCAGCTCCGACGTCAAGCAGAAGAAATGAAAAAGCTGCAGGAGAAGTTCGACTCTGCTTTAGATGAAAACAACAAACTACAGAACCATCTGCGAGAAGAACAGCGAAAAAATATTGATTTGCTTTCCCAGGTTTGTGTAAAAAATAAATTTGATGTGGAGTAGTAGTACATGTTAACAACAAAACCAAAACTAATTTATTTTCCTACATTTATTTCAACATTGCCATACCTAGAGTTTTACATGTGCAATGTCGATCGCTAATGCTTACAAGTAACCATTCATTACTTCCGTTTTTTGCATCTGATCCTTGTGATTAAACATAGTGGCTCATAGAATGGCTCAGAGGTTTTTTCAAGCACAAACGTTTAGCTCATAGCTCCATCTCTTGACCAATTTGAGATCTAATTACAGCTGCAGCTATTGATGATTTTCTCTTGTTTGTAACTATTATAACTTTTGTCATTCACTGGTATCACATCTATAGGAATAACAAGTTTTTGAGGGTTGACAACATTTGACTCCATATGTTGAATGCCTTGTAGATCCTTATTATTATTAACTTAACATTCTCTTAACTGCTCTTTTATTATCACAATCATCTAATACCGTGTGATCAATACTACAACATTTCAAGTAATTAACACAAACATAATGTGCAGAGTACTGTGGTATTTTCTGACCTGTGAATTTCCTCAAAAGGTAGACAGTTTGCACCTGCTAACTGAAGGTTTGAAGGATACTGGGTTCCAGTGTGTGTGTGTGTGTGTGTGTATCTCTTCAATATCTGAGTTTATCAGGAAGATAGAGTCAAATCATGTAAGGTACAGAAGAATAATCTCTATTTACACTACAGAAACACAATCACAGATACCAACACAAGACAAAACAAAACAAGGGCAGGTGGGTTTTTGGTGTGTGTTGTATTGGTGAGAAAGAAAAGGGAAATTAAACCTTTGCACAACCTCTCTCTCACCAGTACAGGGTGTACCCTCCCTCTAAGTTAAACTGAAAATTATGAAATAAAGATAAATTCAGAGCTAAAAGGAAAACAAACCAAAGATACATAACTTACTAAAAGTTAAACTAAAATTCAGCAAAAACTAAATTGTAGCAAAATAACTATATAAAGAAAAATATCAATCTCAGCACAATCTCTGCTAAACAAAGAAATACCTGGCTGTTAACACTAAATACAATAATATCTAAAGCCAGGTATGCACATGAACCCTCTTTTACACATGACCTTTGTCCAATCATGCTCAATCATGGGCAGAGAAAACCAGGGCCATATTCAGTTCATTGACAAAAAAGAAAACTTTCTATATTTGGACATCTTGTGCTTTCTTCACTGCAAGAAACTTTGTTAATCGTCAATTAACAGGTGAGGACCCAAAAAGAGTCACAAGAAACAAAGATAACATGTTTGTTTACTTGGAAGACTTTCCTACATCCAAACTCAACTGAAAGGAAATACAGAAATTTAGAAAATTTAGACATTAACTAAGGGAGTAAAAAGCACATGGTACTGTCCTGTAGTACAGTATAAATTAATTTTGCATTTTTGTCTGTAGTCTACTTTAATGATGATACTTTAACTAGTAAACTACAATATTTCAAAAAGACTGAACTAGAAAAGGCTGAGAATAATAAAAATCTTAATTGAATGATGATGACAGTTCTTGTTTTTTTATGGGAATCCTACCAATGTTTTACACAATGAAATCACTATTACGAAATAAAACAACAACAACAACAACTTGGCATTTAAAAGAACCAAGGTTACTATTACGAACAAGAACAATTTGCATTTTATAAAATCAATGCAAGCAGTTGGTAAGACTATTTTGTAACAAGAATTCTAAGCATTCAGACTGAAAATAATGTATAATGTTTCTGATAAAATCATTGAGCCTTTTGTATCAAATATTGTAGTAATGCATTACTTGTATAATCAGAATATGGAGAACTATTTCACATAGATAATGTCTATGTTTCAATGTTGTATGAAAGCTAATAAACACTAACTGGTTCATATCCAGTCACAAAAAGATTTTATCTTAGAAGATTCTAAAATATATGAAATTAGTTTTAGCAACAAACATAACCTGTTGTGAACAGAATAGTAAAAGCGTAAAATATATTCATGTGTTTTAAAATCATGCACATAAATCCATAAATGAAGATCTTCTAAAAGCCTCATTTCTTTGGGTCTTCTGTAAACTAAACTAGAAATATATTTGAATTCTAGAATTCATAATTGATCCAAAATACTTTACTTTTTTTTTGTTAATTTCAAAATATCTTAATGATAATAGTGCAATGTTATATTCCTAATAAAATTTAACATTAACTAATTTATTATCATAACTGGTATTTATGTTTTTTGAGATGTTGGAAATTGTTTGTGCATATCTCATTTTCAAGCAGGATTTGTTTAATTATTTGCATGACACTCTTGAGCTATTTTTCTTTATGATAGCTTGTATGACTACAGTTACATCTTTGTTTTTAAAACTTAACTTTTAAGTTATCTGGGTGTAAAACAGACTTATTAAATTTTCAAATACCCCTGTTTGAGTGTATCACAAAAAACAAATTTTCTTTGGAAAGCAGTGATTCAGTCTTGAATTTCTTAGATGAAGGAAGATCAAGTGATGTCTAAAATACGAGAAGTCGAACAAACCCAAATCACCGCTGAACTAAGGCAGAAAATTTCATCTTTAGAAATCAGAGTAAGAAAATTGAAAACAATCTTTGATGCATAATATTATTTTAATAGGTTTCAGATAATTTAATAGCTAAATTTATTTTACATATGAAAGTACTTTGAAGATATCAAGTTAATTTGTAAATTTTGTAACTAATTTTATTCTGAAAGTAAGCATAATTATACATAACAACTAATGAAAAACAAGCTTATCCCACATTTACTGAACACTAATTTAGAACTGATTAATTAAAATAAGATGGTTTTGCATCTTAAGAATCTTTTTATATATTTCTCGGACGTACTCGGTTGTTAAGATGTTTTTTAGACGGTATGTTATTGTATTCAGTGAATGTTTGAACAAAATTATCACTGATTAAGTTCATAGAAATAGATATAACACTTTGTAAAATACATTAGTAATTAAATTGAAAAACATTCTTAAATTTGTGTGTGGAAGTTAACTTTATAGGTCAAGCAATATTTTATTACTTTAAATATAGTGCTCTAAAAACTTTGTAATTACTGAAGTGCTATCGACCAACCCAGCATTGGAGAAAGAATGTTCACTACATGTATCTAAAAATGTGACAAGCAGTTTGTTGTGCACAAAAAGATGAGATGTGTTACACAAGTATTTGCATTCAAGATAAGTCTGTGAGTTGATGAGATCGGTCTGATTCAGACTCGAAAAAATCAGAGTGCAAGGTGATGTTCGTGTGAAAAATAAAAAAATACATTTTTCCATCGTAAATGTTGCATATTCCATTTGTATAACTTCTAGAACCTCCAGAATGTGTATCTACAGTTTTTTCAGTATCTCACTCCTCTTCCATGAACTGTTATTAGACCAGCAATGTTAGGTAAAATGAATAATTGATAATTCTAACATCCAATGCATAATACCATGTTAATAAATGACTCTCTGTAAGAGGTTGTGGCATGTACACTTTGGTCCCTCTCTTCCTCACTTATGCACACAGGGTTAACTATCTTGAATTAGCTTAGTTTTATTACAAAGATAAGCTCTCCTTTAGAATCTTAAAACTTTTTCATTAACCTTTCAGAACCAGGAAATAGTGACTGCTGGACAGTTATCCTTAGGGGAAGAAAATGACACCATTAAAGATCTTCACGATCGTCTAAATGATCTACAAGTTGAGGTTAGTTTAGACAAGTATGGGTTTTAAGTCAAATATTAGTTATTAATAAAAGGATATTCTGGTATTACAATAGTCAAATGGAGTTAGAAATATGATTTGATGGGGGGGGAAAACAACTTTAGTTTGCTGATCAAATCTATAAAAATATTATTTTTACTTGTGGAAAACATCTTTTTTTTTTCATTGTAGTATCAGATACATTTAATACTTTTTTTAAAATCATAATAAATAATAAAAAACAACGTTTTATATTTACACATAAAAACTTTATTGAAGCCGTACGGCTTCAATAAAGTTTTTATGGTGTAAATATAAAACGTTGTTTTTAATTACTTATTATGATTTAAACAAATTTTAAACATAAGTGCTGGTAGTGCACATTTATTACTGTTCTATAATATATATATTTCATATGTACGAACATAGGCGTAGGGGCTTGATTTTGACCGGGGGGGGTGGGGGGCAAGCAACTTTAAACCATATAGTATTATATTTTAAGGTTAATTTTATATTTTTGTACAAAACTTGCTTGCCTCCAAAAAAATGGTTCCAATGACTTCCATGTAGAACCATACAGCACTAAAGGGTTAAAAAGGTGCAAGTGAAAATGTCACGTGTGGATAATATATTTTATGAAAAGGCATAATCAGTTTACAAACATAAAAGTTATAGATATGTACAGAGCTTTTGCCCAATTGTTTTTGGTGATTTTTTCCCTAAAACTATTTGGGCCAGAATTTACCCCCTTGACCCCCCGCCCCCTACGCCAATGTCTACAACAGTTCTAATATTGGAACACGGAACACACTAAACTCAGTTGAGATCATGTGCAAAATATCGTATTGAGATATCACTTTTTGTTACTTGACTAGTTCAGAAATTAATCTGTTGTTTCATGAGATAGTTGATTGTGTGCTGCTTGACCTTACATTTTGGGAATACCTTGTGACCATCAGATAAAGCAGAGACTTTCACATTTTCTGTGCATGTTTTATGATTGGCCAGCTGCAAAGAGAAAGTGTATAGTACATGCACTTTTGATACCTTCAGGAAGAGATTCCCTTTGACCTTTGAATATATTACATGAATATGCCTGAATAAAGATAAAACTTTATTGCAATGCATATTAAAAGTACTTAAAAGATCTATCCAGTATGATATTGTTGTCTAAAGTAATTTATTTATCTCCATACTAGAGGATTTCACTTGAGACATTAAAATCCTCTGAAGATCTATTCTCAATTAGCTTAATCCTTTCTTTAATAGGTGTTTCATGTGTCCAGTAAAATCATCTTAAGATACATCCAGTACACAGATCTTATACATAGTTAATGTATTCCTTTCTTTAGTAGGTATTCCCTATGTCCAATATAATCATCCCAAGACCTATCCAGTACACAGATCTTATACATAGTTAATGTACTCCTTTCTTTAGTAGATATTCCCTATGTCCAGTTAAATCATCCCAAGACCTTTCCAGTACATAGATCTTATACATAGTTAATGTACTCCTTTCTTTAGTAGGTATTCCCTATGTCCAGTAAAATCATCCCAAGACCCTTCCAGTATGCAGATTTTATATGCAGTTAATGTAATCCTCCCTTTACTGTAGGTTCTACTGGCTTAGCAGAATTGTCTTCAGACTCTCTAAATAATCGAGAGTACAAATGATGTTTTATTGATGTCTTTGTTATTATAGGAACATGTCACTGGATTATTCATTATGATAAGTTTCTTTAAAAAAAAAGTTTAGTCTTCAGAAAATAAAGCATATTCTATCTGAAACCTATAAATTCTGGGTTACTTATTAGGTTGGACGATTGGAAACCCAAAACAGAAAGCTAATATCTACTGTTGCCCTTCAGAACCTTAGACAAAACAGCAGGATATCAGGAGGATCTGTTAGTCGTATTAACAGCCTCTTAGAAATGGCTATTAGCAGAAGTAATAGCAGTGAGAACAATTTGTTAGAGAACCAGTGGCTTCAACTTGGAAGTGAACCACATCTTCCAACAAGTAAAGATTTATTTGAAAATGGCAAAACTTGATAAAATGTTTTTTCAATAAATACATAAAATTAAAATGTAAATTTGTTTCATATCTTCTTTGTTTGTTTATGACATTTTTGAATACAAATCATTATATTTTGTTTAAGTTTGTACCAGCAATGAGATGCAGTTTTAAATAAAGTAGAGACCTTCAGGTTTGCTGTTATAACAACAATCAGTTCCTACGTTACATGTATTTAAAACTAACAGTAGTTATAAATAATGTATCCCCAGAGTGATACTCTGAAATTTCTAGTTTGATGTACATATAAATATATTAGAAAGTAGTGTAAAAAGTAAACCTATAATACCCAGTTATTTGTGGTTGAGAGGTTAGATGCAATATTACGAAGTTTAGTGAGTAGTGTAATATTTTGAGTTATTAAAAAGTGACTTACTAACAAGCACTAGAGAGTTAACCCTTACCTGGTGTGTGACAGGTCTCAGGTTCAAGTCCTAGGTAAGGAAATATATGTATATATTGTGGAAAATATAAATTATTTGGATTGCTGAAGGTGTTTATAAAACTTGAGTTAATTTACACATAACTTAAATTGACGATGTACATTTCTGATTATATAAAACCTTTCTTCATGTGAAGCTCTTACAATATTAAGAGTTCATTCTTATTTTTTTTGTCTTTTTAATAATTTTATTTGATAACAGAAGATTATCTAAATGCGTCATTTTAGAAATATTGGGTAAAAGTTTATGGTTTAAACATATTTTTTTGTAGTTTCCATATATTTGGGTGTGTTCTCGAAGATTTAAAATTTTTATTTTTCAAAACTGTTTTTAGTGACTAAAAATGGAATATTCAATAATAGTAAATACTTTTTTTTATTAGTAATATGTTGTTTCAAAGATTAACATTGTTATTATATGAAAGTGAAAAAAGAAAGACAAAACAAGTATAAATAATCCTTGACTTGTGTTATCTATGCAGTATATTCTCATAGTTAGTGTAAAATATTCGAGGATTTAGGAACCTGAATAACAGTTTAGTTTTTTATACTACTATGTAAATAATAGGATTTTTTTATACCATTTGATTAACAATGTAGGATAACCTTTCTAGTTTGAGTGTAAAACTCTTCATAGTTTTGAAATCTCAAGAAAAAATGGTTTATTTATTTCAATATATTAAGAATATGACAATAAATTGAGTAGTCTTTCTGAAGAACAATAAAATAAAATGTTGAGACTTAGGTTTCAATTGCATTCTTTATATAATTAAGAAATAATAGTATGCACAATATGGCTTTTAATAAACGGTTTCATAATTGCAGCTTTTAAAACGCTATTTAGAATAAGAATGCAGTAAAGGCTCAAATCTCATTTATGATAGGCAACCTGGAGAGAGAGAGAAAAGAAGAGTTAACAGTTGGCTTTTAAAGCATGAATAGTTTTGATTTACAAAAGCCTTAAAATAAAGTTGTTGTTTTTTTTTCTGTAATTTGTGAATTGAATAACAAACAATAAATGTTGTGCATTTTCTATGAAAGTTTAAAAATATGGTTGTAAGTAGGATGATGGTTAATCTATGGAATTGAAAAATATCCATGAAAATTTTAAAATAAGTCAACATAACTGATAATGAATGTATAAACATTTTTGTAAATAAGTATTATATTAAAAAATTTAAATAGTTCATATTTTTGATTCATTTTCAGTTCTAGTTGAATGTGGCCTACAATTTAAAATTTTTATATTTGGTACAAAAGAAATCATTCTTAATATCATGGAAATGTGAAACATGTTTAACATTTTTGGATGTCTTTCTGAATGAGAGTTATGGTGTATTCAGCCAATTATTTCCCTATCATTAGGTTGCAACTCAAAATTGGTCACAATTTTTTGCACCAAACCACAAGTAAATTGCAAAGTGGTATATGATAAATATATCCACCAAATATTATGTTTCACTCAAACACAAAACTATTTATATTACAAGCATAATTAATATTGCTTTACTAATAATGACAACAAAAGTGCTATATATATATATAATACATTCAGTTTGTGTAACTGATTTCTTATGAAGTCACACTGTGATCTTCTTGCATAAAGTTTTAGTTGATCATAAATTAATGTACACTCCCGTAATATCCCCCCAAAAGGTCTGTTGAGGAAAATGTGATGTTTAAAAACTTTATTAGTGTAAAGTAAATAATACAGTGCAGGACTTCACATAAAAAAAAACATGCTTTTATTTTTTTTATAATCACATATCAGTGTGTTGACAACATTGTTTTTTGTTTAGCCTTGCTCTTATATTTCAGGAAGATTTGAAAACCTTTATTCAAGTATATATATTAGACATAACTTAATTTTTATAAAGAAGTAGTTCGATATTTTTACCTGATTAAGTTAAACCTCCAAATGAAATAACTTTTTAGTATACTTAGCAATGAGTTGTTAATGTATGTACCAATCTTGGGTCTGATGTCCAATACAGGTTATCCTGTTGTAAACAGGAATGAGTTCATACAATTTTATGCATGTAGTTTATCTCTCCCACTTATTAGTTTAACAGATTAATATTTGAAGAATGGTGGCCTTATAAGTTTAGATATTAACCCATTAACTGCAGCTAGTACATGTATATGGCCCCTAAATGTTTTTTCTGTTTATTGCATCAACTCATCGGTCACTGCTTTCGAGTAGATCCATAAAATAATCTCGATTTTCCCCAACTTCGGTAGTGCTTGCTGCTGCAACAGCAGCCAGATGTTGTCGTACAAACCTCTCTGATGTCTTGAGAGAAACTGATGGATATAAGGTGGAAATAATTGACTTACTATATGGCAACATATAGCAGGATGTCAATAGACAACATTATCACAAAAATTTACGATTCAACACCTCCTGCTGGAATTTTAAAAGCAAGAATCCATATGTGTATTAGCAAAAGTGAACTAAAAAAAAATTGGAGGCCATATACGTACCACCTACGGTGAATGGGTTATAAAATAATATTATAACATTATGTTGTATATAACAAGTAAATATTTTTTAATAAACTTTGTATTTCTTTTATATATGTATGACATACTGATTGCATTTTACTACTTTGAATAATTACTGTACTTTCTGTGAAATATAAAAGCATTCAGTGGAAAATTTATTTATGCTAATCAGAGCATTTCATTACATATAGTGACATACATGCCGAGTTTCAACTTATTTCCTTCAAAATAATAGACCCTGAAAAGTTGCTCTGTTAACCTTAAACAGAAAATTTCTGCATTTTTACTATGCAACTTCTACATTCATACACTATAGTTTTAAAAAACAGTAATTTTATTTCTTTGATTACCACAATGATCTGTTGTCATAAAAGGGGAAAACCATTTTATATACAGGCACATAAGCCACAGACTCTCTCAATAAAACGTCTTTATTACACTCATAATGCAATGCAGTATCTTTTATTTTTTAAGTTAAAACAAATTCTTACATATAAAAGTACACAAAATAAAAATGAGTTTTTGTGAAAGAAAAGAAGTACCTTTGAAAATGAGAGAAAATAACATTAAGTTTCAGTATATAGACAGGAGTACCTGAAAAATACCTTTGATTCATCTCATCATAACTTAATGTGATATGAATTACAAGAAGATATAAGTAATATACAAATATGCTTACTGAAATTTAAGTCAGTGACACTTTACAACTTGTTTTAAAGGCACACCATTCTGTTCTATTAGTTATCACAAAAATGTACCTATGGAAAACTTGTAGATAACATGGAAGAATGAAAAAATACATTTATTTCTTAAATAAAACATCTAGGATAAAAATGCTTCTTGATACTACACTAAAAAATGGGATAAAAGGTTCTGTCATATTCGTAGGTCAAATTAAAGCATTTTGACTTTACTGTTTAATATCAACTGAAAACTACTGGAGAGGCAACAACAAAAGTTAACAACATCACATTAACAAATGTTGCACTTGATAAGTAAATGAAAAGCCCAGTTATACATTTATAACAAACAGACTAAAAATAAATATTAATTTAATAAATTTGAATTACAAAAGTGGGTTTTCAGTTATTAGATCAAGTAATCCACATTTACAATGATATTGCTGAACTTTATAAATGAAGCTTTAACCCTTTGAGTGTGTAATTTAATTTTGGGTGGGTTCTCAAAAAGTGTCAATTATCCACTAAAAAATGAAATTTTGAATTTGAATTTTGTGGTACTTTTCCGATATCAAAATCCACTAGTTGCACTTTAGCTCAGTGATGTACGCATACATGTACTAAGGCAGAAAATTCAAGGACGTATATACCAATTGTCACACTATGAGGAAAAGTTTTTGTGACACCTTGGGGTAAATCTGTTTGTCGCACCAAACGACTATAAATGTCAAGTCAGATAAATCCGATTATAGCATCCAAAGGGTTAAGTAACGAGAGATTCAACTTCACAACAAAAGACTGGAAAAATGATGGACAGTAAACAGCAACAATTCAACTTACTATTAGTCATGATAATATATTTATTATGTCTAGTTTAAGGATTGTTGAACATACAGAGTGGCCCAAAAGTAGGTATACAGTTACATATAGAGTTTTTCTTCTGGGGAGTACTCAAGGACAGTGTACAGTAAGAAATCGTGGAATGTTGACGAAATGAACGTGTACATCACAGATGCATTTACAGAACTTGGTGGACAGACAGACTCCAGGATTGTGTGAACAGCAACAGGTTTCAATTTGAACACCTGCGGGATTAACTTTCCCATAATTCCATGTCATGTGTAAAGTGCCATTAAATAAATTATCAATTGTATACCTACTTTTGGGCCACCCTGTATAATAAAGTTGATGTTCTACGGTACACACAATTGTTATTTTTACATCATACAAAAAATTAAATTTGTACTTGAAGTAAAAATATCCATTCATCTGAAACATTTTTTATTTCAATCACACTAATAAAAAATTATTCAAAATAAAATGATGCATTAGATATTACAAATAACAGTTACCAACATTAACAAATTATCTGAATTATGAACAAATCTACCATCTGCGACCACATTTGACCCATTCCTATTATGGCTTCACAAATTTGTGGTGAGAGAAAATGACCAAATTATTGTGAATATGTATATATATATATATATATATATATAATAATA
>NW_013671429.1:10327-31643 GCF_000517525.1 Limulus polyphemus | reverse complement strand
ATTGTGAATATGTATATATATATATATATATATATATATATAAAATGAGATTATTACAATGAACCATCACAACTCCCAGCAAGTTATGTATTCCTGAAATTTATATCAAACTAAGGAATACTAGTTTAAAAAATATTCCTTTATCGAATACACGATAACTACCAAGTACAAAATTTATAATGTGTATTTTTCTAATGGGTGCAATGCAAAAAAATTCCAAGTCATGCAATGTTTCTTTTCTAAATTTAAATAATATAAAATTAAGAGCTTTTCACATGAGTGTGTCATTTAGGAAGATATTACATTAATATTTATAAGTTTAATCTTAACATCCACTGTTTTTTTATCTTAAAATCAACACACTCTGTGTAGGGTGGCCTACGACTGCCAACAGGAGGTTTTCTTGTGCCAACAATACAATAATGGCAGCAGAGTTTCATTTGACAATTTTTAATAGTATCTACAGTCTCCAACTGTACTGGCCTATACCATTTAAGAAATGATTACCATTAAAGTAAGTATTACAAAACCATGCACATAAAGATCAATTGTACCATATTAAAATAATTCAGTTGCTCAGTATATCATAATTCATTTTAGTGTGCTATGCAAAAAAGCAATTCAGAAGCCTACTGGTTGAACTCAATCTGTACAAAACGTACTTAAGATGGTGAATACTCCTACTGGAGCAAGTACTTGAAATAATGTTTAAGCATCTTATTCATTTATGAAGCTATCTCAATGAGAAATCTGGTAGAAAAATCTTTGTTTGTTTGCTGTTAAGCACTAAGCTATACAATGACTGTAAAAATTGAAAGTTTTCTATATGTCATATTATTAATTTTAATATCGCACTACACTAGTTTTAAAACTAAAGCATTTTGGGGGAACTCTTAATTAGTTACATAATTGTATCAGTAACAAGGTCAATTTCTGCTTTTCACAAAAATTTAATTGAAATTCCAGTACTTATTGGATTTCAATAATAGTTTTATATGAAAAAAAGCTTAGCCTTTTTGCTGTCAACTTGTCATTTTTAACCATTCCAAAAATACTGCAAGTACTCCTCAGGCACGGTTATGCACTACACTAAAAAGTAAAACTTAAGTATGCGTTATTTAAACAGTATGGATTAGTATAATCAAAAGAATGAGAGTGGCAAGTGAGGAAGTAGGGATACATCTGGAAACAACCAAAAACCAAACATTATGTAAGATGGTGATTCCATAGATGTAGAAGAAGAATTTAACTTTCTCGGATCCTCTGTAATAACCACGGTAGAAGCAGCAAAGAAATAGAGAAAACTGGGGATGGCAAGTTCAGTGCGTGGGTCACTTAGCACCATATGGAAAGATTGTGGCATCTCAAAACACATGAAAGTATGTTTAATGAACTGTATAATGTTCTCAAGAGCATCATGTGGAATCAAGTCATGGTCACTAAATCCAGCAAATAAAAAGAAAATTAATGCACTTGAATTGTATGGTACTAGAAACACCTGCTATAAGTTTCGTGGAAGGAAAGAAAGCCCAATGTATAGGTGCTGGAGCAAGTGGGAAACCCAAAAAGCCTATTGAACACAATTAATCATAGGAAGTTGGGACAGTATAGAGAAAGTGGTGATGGAGGGAGAATTTGACAGAAAAGGAGCTCCAAATTATCTTCTGCAGACAGCAAAAGGCAAGAGCTGGGACGTTGTGGGTTCAAGCACTTAACTCCTAACTTTTAACTGATTCTCCTCAGTTGATGGCTAATTTGACATCAGTATCTGGATCTTGTCTGATAGATGGAATATCCCCCAACATGATTGGGTATTATCACCACAGACATAATACCTTATGGCTTAAAGATGATAACGAGGACCGGTAATGGAAGAATAATGCCAGTCCTCTCACATTTGTGGCATTTCTCTCCAGTTTTTTTCCCAGTTAGCACCATTATTTGATCTAGTTTTCCAGTTGTGGGAAAATAGTTACTCTTAATTTTTAAATACAACTTTAAAGTAGAATTAAACCACCCTAAAATTCTACAATGTAACACTCCCAATAGAATACTTTTTGATTTTGTATCAAGTTCATTATTGGTTTATAGTGCTGACTTAATTGCCTATTGACAAGTAATGTATTGAATAGCATTATATTTATTGATTTATATATATAGTATATTTTTAGGCCAACTTCACTGAATAAACTATTTCTACTGATGACATGAAAAAGTAAAGAATGCTACTGATGCTCAATCTTCTACTTCTATAGATATCCACCTAGTTTTTTGAAATGGGACACATTTTAAGAAGTCGAAAATTATCTTCATAAAGGCACTTACTGTTTAAATTATTTAAATGTAAAATGAATTTAAATCAACTTCATTTCTAACAACTTTTTTGTGTTAAAGAAAATAAAACGGAAACAGCTCTCACTTCTTATCACCTAATTTGAGAAAAAGGTATTTTAATCATAACTTCACTGAAGGTTGTGTACAGTCATACACCACACTTCATTATAAACTGAATGAATCCACTGAACAGTTATGTACAGTCTTACACCACACTTCATTATGAACTGAATGAATTCACTGAACAGTTATATACAGTCTTACACCACACTTCATTATGAACTGAATGAATCCACTGAACAGTTATGTACAGTCTTACACCACACTTCATTATGAACTGAATGAATCAACTAAACAGTTATGTACAATCTCACACCACATTTCATTATGAACTAACTTCACTCAACAGTTATGTAAAATCACAGCTCACATGCTTTATCATATCAGTAACTTTGGGGTTGTATTAACAATTTTATCTATGTTTTGAGGTTTTTTTTTAATAGTAGCTTAGTTAAACTTTAATTAAGGCTATGGGAATCACAAAACAGGGTTTATTTACTACCCTTTCTTATAATTTTACATTCCTTACTTCTGGCTTTACCAAAATTTGCACAAAAACAAGATGATACATTTGTTATCAGTAATGTTTTCCATCTAACATCATATACTTGACTAAAAAAATTCCAAGACAGACTGCTTGAATATTACTTATTTCAACAATGAAAGGAAAGACTAATTCAGAACTTTAATACACATATTTGTACAAAAGTCTGCAGCTATAGCCATAAGAATAAAACCATGCATTCATCAATAGGTAAATAAATATATTTTAAGCTTTTAATCATTCTCTACAGTAGAGGAAATCTGATGCATATTATCGAAAATAATTGTTTTCTTTGATATAATTTCAAGTTCCTAAAAACACAGAAATTTAAACATTTACTTTGATGTTTTTTTCTTCTGGTAATCACTAAATGGTATGAATTTGTCCATGGGTAAAATAGATATCCCTCCTATATAACATAACCAAGAGAACGACAACATTATTTAGACTGGTAGAAAACTGTTTCAGGAATACAAAAAAAAAAATGGTAAAACAAAAGTTGGCTTAAGGTTATGGCTTAATAATAAACAAAGCTCCATTACTTCAGTGCTCAGACAATAAAGTATAAAAGAATTATTCATACTGGGAAAGGTGGTGTGCTGTGCTGAATTTTAATATAACGTGATTCATTTTAAATTTTGATGGAAACAGTATACTTTTAAAAAATGAACTCTGACACTGCCAATCTTCAATGCATTGTAATATTGTTAGTCAAAAGGGTGCTTAGGCTCTGCTGAAATGCAAATTGTGATTACACATCTTATGATGTACTGCTGTTTACATTGTTATCATAATGGAGTGTATATCAATTTATTATTTGTGTATTTCAATAATTGGTAATTTAATGTAGTCCCCATATTTATACTAATAAAATAAATCCCACTTTTTGTTACATTTCCAAACATTTTAAAATACAATATTTCTTAAAATACCTTTAAATAAACTATTTGTTGCTATCACATGATTAAAAGCAAGTATCACTTGGTAATACCAAAGTCAAATCAAACTTTAAATTCATCACTTTTAGAAACTGATAATTTGTAGCAATTCAACAATTCCATCTTGTTAAAGTATGTATCACAAGAACTGTCCTAACAGCAGTAAATATAAATGGGTCCAAGAATAAAATTTTTTATCATTATTCTAAACACCAAGTAACCATTGACAATAAAAATTATACATTATTAATCTTTAAAGAATAAACCTTAATTATCTGAACAAATGAATTAATACAAATACATGTAGTACAACACCAAAATCGTTTTCACCTAGTGGGCCACCCTCACAAAATGCAGACATTTAATACTGAAATTCTATAGATTAAGGGAACACAGATGGAACAGTGTTAAAGAACATATCACACGTGTAAAATATTATTTGGTACATACAGATACTTATTTGCACAACTGAGAAATTATTCAAGGCAAAAACTTGGTAGAAAAAATATACCATTGAAAATATTTTACAAAATAAAAGGAGTATTGTAACTAATAAAATATACAGTAAAAACCAAATATATATAATGTGCATATTTTAGAAAGAAAAATTAAAGATCCTCCCCCCCCATGTATAAAAAAAATCTAATTATGTTTCAAAACACAATAGTCTACTTTTTAATTGAACATGTTTCTAAAATTTAAATGTTCTTTCTTATCGACAGTTATGTAACTACTGTAGACAAATGAATTAAAAATACATTCACAAATACAAAATTTTCAATTACATTCATACCCATTGTAGTAAAAACAGTAAAAAAAAATCAATGTACTTTTTAAATACAAATTAAAAATTAATGATAAAACCACACCAACGACAATGATCGTTGGAGCAGTCACAGAATCACAGGTTGGAGTCGATGGGTGACTTCCTGCAGAAGTGCAGCCTGCCCAGCAGGTAGCTTAATGAAGACATCATCTGTAATTATCCTCCACCCAAGGCTAGGCTGAAAAAAGGAAGAGAAACAACAATAAAAGAGTGACAGGATGTACATAATTATTATGAACGAAGATGATATAAAACCATCTTGATGTGAATTTCAAGTGGTTAAAACACAAATAAATAAATATATATATATATATATATATTAACACGTTAACAAATAATGAATTTTGATGTTAGATACTACTGAAATTAAAGAAATTTTTCTAAGGTTTCTTGTAACAGATGAGTCTGTGCATTACTTCAATCATTGATAAATAAACATTTTCTAAGATTAATTTAGTACATTAGTCTTTTGCTCAAAAACTATGATTTATAATTTTCAACCTAAAAATAAATGGTTACAATGAACAAATGAATAAGCAAACTGATTAAAGTTGCTTGATCACTTCTGTAGAAAAATATTTTCCAGAAGCTTGTCTGATTAAAAATTTATTATAAAATACTTACATTTCACTTGTACATGTTCTCACATAAAGATCAAATCATGTAAAAAAAAAAAAATCTAAACTTTTATTTCTCTGAACCTTTCATGAAAATAAAAATTTCCAAAGTATTTAAACACAACACCTGTAACTTATCAGCTACATTTTCGACACCGCTGTAATGGACGTGCCAGAGTTCCACTTCTCGCCAGGCTTGATCCGTATTCCAGGGATCGTCCATGTATCCCTTGAGAATAATGTCACTCTTTACATCCTGTTGACTACTTGAATCACCCTCCATCGTTTCAAGATTCTCCGATGAAATACTGCAGTTTTTCATGAACTGCATGGCAGAGAAAGTTACATAAGGATGAAGTACAAAGGAAAATATAATATCCAGTTCATCATTAACTTTTCACAGGATATACGCAGTAGAGAGATGATGCGTTTTAGTTTCTTTTAATCAATTAACTCACTTACTACTGAGCTACCAAACAGATTTATGTGGTCAATTAATTGTTTTTATCATATCCCTAATGTGTGAGGAAAATAACTTAATAATTAAATTGTAATTAATTATTACAGGGTGTTGGGCCAAAAAGTATAAATGATAGTAATAATAATAATAATAATAATAATAGAGCATTCTAATGCAAAAATTATGTGAACATAATGCTCTCATCTGGGTAGTTAAAGGATAAAAAAAAAAGGAGAGTGTTCCTAGTTAAATTCTGTAAGTAACAGCCACCAATAATTGTTTACGTGTTGTCACAAAGAAACCTTCAAACTTGTTTTATGGCCTATATTTTGTCCTTTCTCTCAATATCCATTCTACTTTTTTTCTTTCTTAACTAGTGTCTTGGGATACAATAACAACATTCAAAATATTACTGTGGATGTGGTTAGTCACCAATAACTAAGTGACATGAGACAGCTAGTTATATCAACAGAAAGGAGCCAACATGATAAAATATGATATTAATTGGAAAGCTATATATATATTAGTAGCATAATGGTACTGTTACAAGAAGTCTTAAAGCAAAGCTCAACCTCCATATGAGCCATTTCAAAAATAGTTTTTTATGGGTTTTTTCTTTTCTAAAAATACACAGCAAACTGTGGATTCACAAACCAAATTATAGAGTTAATAACAAATGTCAATTTCTATACCCATCTGTAAAATTTTTATGAAGAAATTGGCCATTTTTGTGTGGTGACAAATTTTGCTACACAAGTTATAATAATGCTGATGATGAGGTCTTAATTATTCCCCTACATCAAAAATGGTGCAAAATCGTTACATTTCAATGGATCTATATTGGATAATTATGGTAATATCATGACTACAGTATCAAAAAGTTATAATAATGCTGATGATGAGGTCTTAATTATTCCCCTACATCAAAAATGGTGCAAAATCGTTACATTTCAATGGATCTATATTGGATAATTATGGTAATATCATGACTACAGTATCAAAAATTTAGCAACAACAGTTTGGGTTAAGTGTATATTTTATAGATTTTTAAAAGTTTTTTTTAGTCTATTTTCAGCAAAAATAAAAGTAATAGGAAATGAGAATGGAAATAACATTTTTTTATAGGTTTTACTGGGAGGCCTGGAATGTTATTTTTATATTTTAAGGTACAACTAGTCTGAGTCTCAATCCATTTATTTAGAGTGTTAGGCAGAGTCAATGATAAATTTTTCTTTTTAGCTCACCTGAACCAAGTCCTCCTCAGTTTTCCACTTGTTTGTCCCCGTTTCTTGAACTTTGAAAAGAGCTCGTACGACTTCATACTTCTGATCTCCTGGTACAAATCCCTAAAGCAGAAGTATTTTGTTTTCATGGTCACTTTGAGAGTATTCTATGTTATAAACAAGAATCTAACAAAACATAATTGTGTATTCAAAAATGAATTTTTTAGGAACAAAGTAAACAGTATTTTTTTTCTAGATTTTTATAGCTATAAACAACAGAATGTTTATATTTTATGACTTTTGCTTCACAGGTTTTATAGATATAGAATAAGGACTTTAAATTAGAACTTTAGCTGGAGCCTAAAAGCAATAAACAAGTTTTTTCTTTTTTAGCATTAGCATAAAACATTAAACTCACTCCAGGTAAAGAAATCTGGTCTCTTTTCTCCGTTGTTCTGAGAACAACAAATTCCAGTCCCTTTCCTACAGGAGTCACGATCTTATTATTTTGCCATCTTTGCCATAAACAAAAATACCAGTTTAACGGTCATAAATCCTTCATTAACTGTAATTATTCCATAGATAATTAAACCCAAACAAAAAACAGATTTTGTTCTTGAATAATCTTAAAAAGTATATAATGGGTTATAATAGTTATATAATATTACACACTCATACAATATACTCTCAATAACAAAGAGCTGATATTATAACATATTAACATGGAAGCTTGTTATATCACAGCAAGAAATTGACATGATAAAATATTATATTAATGTGAAAGCCAGATATATTAACAGTGAAGATCTAGCATGATAAAATATTATTAACCAGAAACAATTACATTTTACAAGCAATTACAAAAACAATCTGACATACCTTGTCATGACAATAATAACATAATGATTTGGTCCCCAACGTGGTAAAGCCCCTCTTCCTCTTAATCCAGTTCGACCAAGTGGATTTCTTAGTAAGAAAAGTATTGGGTGGTAGAAATAATCAATATCACAATGATTTCAACCCAAATGTTCAACTGAAACGTTAACGTATTACGCAATGCCTACAATAAACTTTTTACTAAGCTAATTGCACATCTTTTCATAATCAACAAATTTAGAGAAGCCATGCATTATGACTTATAAAGCACAACATATCTTGCTGAAAAATCTGGCAAATTGACATATAAAATGATAATCATCGGCGTTTTCACACTTGTACAACAGATGAATTTAGATTTTTGAAACAAACTGTATTTATCCTTATTTCAACAATATAATAAATGCAAACAATTAAGTTGTCATAAATCAACTCGAAGATAGTTCATGTAACTATTAAAAGATTTTACTTGAAATTGTAACAGATGTTCACACAGTGGGATTTTTCCAAGTAGAGTTGAGCTCCAAAGCCTTATGCCGACAGAATTAACGTTCATACCAACAAACCTTCTGATACTTCTGTGTAACTTTCATACTTACCGTGGAACGCCCTCCCTGTCCAGCTTGTAAACAAGGGGCATGCCATCCCCTTCAATAATCCACGACTGCCGATCGATAGTGATGCCTGCAGGATTAGTGGACAAAGAGTTCCACTGTAACATTGGTAGCACAGTTCCTTGTTTTTCTCTTAACCTGAAATTACAAAGAATGTAAACAATACAAAAACTGGACTGTAAGAGAAATTCAGAGTCTGGAAGGAAAATAAGTTAAAATAAGACTTCACTACTAAGCTAAAATGTTTTTAAAATATTTGTTTGGCACTAGTGTTGAGCTGATTATAAAAACCCAACTATGTTTCAGTTACTTTTTCTTGTTGTTAAGTTACATTGATTTTCCCATGTGGAGTTGCTGTGTTTCAGAGAAAAATGAATCCTTTTTTTTTTTAATGAGTAGTAAAGTTACTAATGCCAGACATGGTATTTATTCAATGAGGGGCCATGCTAATTATACCAGAAGAGAATTCCAGTAGCGATGTAGTCCTTGTCTATAGTCAGAAACCTGTATGTTTATATCCTTCAAGTTCTTTGAATCGCCTTGTTAACGTGCTTTCTGTTTGTTTCATAAATATAGCTCAAAAATGCCTCAAACGACTTTTGTGTGCCTGGATGTTCTAATAGAGGTGGTCAATCGTAACCTTCAAATCTGAAATTGTCTAGAAAGTGGCTTCATGCATTCAAACAGGACCAGAAAAGAGTTGTTGTTTGTCCTGACCACTTTGTGCTTGACATCTATGTATCAGAAACTAGCTATGGTTGGCTTATGTTTAATAAAGTTTACAATAATTCTGCTTTTCATTAAGAAATTTGTCTAAAATTATTCCCACTTTATAACCTTTTTATGTTGAATCAAGTTTTAAAATTTTAGTTTCAAAATACACTCCCCCCACTTCAAAAGAGCAAGACAAAACCCTTGTAGTGTTGGGTGCTGTTGGCTGGTTGTCTACCCTCTGGCCAGGAGTTCAAAATTAGAGACAAGTATACCTTAACCCTAGGGATCTCTGACCTGGCTGTTTACCCAAAGGCACAGAAATGTAACAATACATGTTGACATTTTATTCATAATTAAACAAAATGCATGAAATTCTCCTGTTTAAGTTAAAATATTTAATTTATGAAGAGTTATTAGTATTTTTTGTAGTGAAAATGCTAGCAATTTTCCTCAGGTTATTATAAGAAAAATATTAAACATTTATTGTGTAATTCATGAAGTGTGACACAAATCTGATGATTAAGTCCTAACATATTCATAAAACTGATTACAGATTCCTACACTTACAGTAGCAAGTCTTCATCCACATGAGGCTGCAGTGACACTGGAAATTCTGAACGAGGCCGGCTGTATGCAACTGGATCGTAGTCTATCCACATTACTTCCCAAGCCACATATTTGTCAGGGATGGGAAACCGTTGAACTATGGTCCCAGGATAAGGGGTTTGACGTGCAAGGAAGTGCAAAGAGCCCTGACTACGTTCTGAATATTAAGTAAACAGACTGTGCTTTAACAATGTAACAGAATACTTCTTTCATTGTGCATTGTGAAACCAGTACAGTTCCAATAACACTTTTGACTCATGCTAATTATGTCCATGCAAAACGCAGGGATGTAACTTAAGTTTACTCGTCAGCATGAATTAGATCAGCCCATTATAATTTAGATTATATTTTTTCACATATTTAAAGTGAATCTTTATCAAGAAGGAAGTATCTAATTTATTTTTACATGCAGAATTCAGGTTTTGAAACAAGCATCATTTTCTCCTTAAGTATTGCATGCTATATTAAACATTTTCCCCTAATATATAAATAAGCCTTAAAAACTACATAACTCCTCTTTTCTGGACTTGCCTACCTTTCTTAGGACAGGAAGGAGGAGCTGAAATAACAAGCATGCTGAAGTTTAAGTATTCATCTCAAGTAAAGCTTGAAAAACAATGTTTTTCAGGTTCATCTTTGTAGAATTTACGTAATTAAAACAAAAAAGTTACTAATTAAAATTCTATAGTATTAATAGCTTATAAGGATAGCAATAAAACTTAACTGTTTATTTTCTAAACAGTTTCAAAGGTTTAGATTGGAAAATCGTTCATTATTCTTTTGAACAATTCTTTCTTCAAACAAAAATATTTTGTAAAGAGTAATAAACTCTTTTTCAGTCAGATGTAAATTTTATTGTAACATACTCTTACACAATATAACACACACACACACAAAGACTTATACTGCTGTAAAACTACAACACTGATAATGATCTATCACACAATGGTAATTTGCCCAATTATTCATTGTTAACAGATCAAGTAAACCTCATAATAAAAAGTACAGTAGTGTTACAAACTTGACCATCTTGGAAGATTAAAATATAAACCAAATATGCTTATTCAAGTCTATATTCACAAAACTTTTTTTTAGTACCAAAACTGAGTTAATATATTTACAAAACTGCAGACAGACAAATGGCAGAAACATGATATCTTTTTTAACAAATATAAAAAAGAAATTAAAAAAGTTTCTCCAATACACAAACCTTCTTCTCTCTGATTCATGTGTTTTATGCTTTCCAAGAACACCTGTGAGAACATAAGCATTCTCTCCAACTCCCCCACACGGCCTTTGACCTGCCGCAATATGTTCTTCTCATACTCAACGTCTTCTGCTATTGTTGTTAACCTACAAAGGTTTTTTCTTTGGAATTTCAATGCCTTTATACTCGATATATTATCAGATTTTGAGTAATTTATGTCACCTCACAACAATAATCAGCAATAAAAAAAAATTAACATAACTGAACTAATTTTTTAAGCTATTTCTTTCTGTAAGTAAGAATAGCTGACATATTAGTAGTCTGAAACTTGTTAGAAAATCTACATTTTTAACAAGTTTTATTATTATTATTATTATTGAAATACACAATAGCAAATTTGTACTGGGATTAATTAGAAAACATACAAACCACAAAGTAAACCTTTTGGATTTAAGAATATGTAAACTGTCGTAATTTTAATATATGAACTATTTATATTTTACTACTTTACACGAAGTGATATTCTTCATAATTTTACCCTCCAAAATTATGTGTTTACCAAATGATTTTTTTCTTAATATTCAAAGATTTAAACATATTAACCATTAAAAACTAAAAAATCATACACATAGAACAGATTCATTTTTGCTGCATTGCGATTATTCAATGAATTATTTTACGTTGATAAATATGGATTTCCCTGGGATTATAGACTAAAGAAACATGAACAGAGTTTTACACTGCATACGAAAGTGCACTAAAAAGATTTAAAAACTATTCTCCAATTTAATTTCTTTTCATTCTGTTATATTTTTAACTAGTAAATTTAATTAAAATTGAGGTTCAGCAAGATTATTATTCAATTCCTACAGTTCCATCTGTTTTTTCTGCATGTTTTCTTCTTTGGCTATTTCCTCCTCAGAAGTACTGTACTCCTGAGCTAGCTGTCGCCAGTAGTTGTAGTCTTTCTCAGTGAGACGTCCGACAGCTATTTTATCACTTATCAAAACAGCCTCCCCATCCTACATTAAGGAAATTGAATTTTTTTATCAGTTAAGTAATACAACTCAAGAACTATATAACAGAACTACATAAACAATCCTTTCATGAATTGGTCCTTCTTGGAACACATTATGTTAATTTAGAATCATGCAATGCAATGATTTTATACAGAATACTGATGTAATAATTTGTACCGATACATAATTTTAAAAACGTTTTCTTTGCTGTTTAAATCCCTTAGAATAAACTGCCAAATCCCAGCAAAATTTAAAATCTTGAGGAGCACCTATACACATATATATACATATGGGGGTGGGGTGCATATGTGTAAAACTTAAGTGATATACTTTGTTATTTTAAGTAACAAAAATTACGTTTTGAATTAGTTCCACTCATTTGATTCAATTTACGCTCGAGTTTGTTTCTTTTTTTACAGCAATTTCTGTTAAGATCAGGAAAAATGTGTAAGGCGAGATGCTCCTCCAGATTTTAGTTTTGCCTGAGACTTGGCAAAATTCATGTCTACATTTTTCTTTAGAAAACACAGTCCCCTTACCTGAATAATAATGATTACTCAAACAATAATAGTAAAAGAAATCACCTCATCACGTTTCCTGTTGTTCTTGCAAGGTCTGCAACAGATAAGTCTCCAAGTCCATTCAAATATAATTAATATGTAACTTATTATGTTCAATGGTGCAGGTAATCGCAGTCTGTTAGCAAAATCTACCACTAGCTGATAACGTTGAAATTTCCAGATGTCTTCAGTCTCGTTCTGTATTTTTGATGCAGTGGCACTGAAATACAAACACTTACTCTGACAACAAGGGATTAAGAGTCTTTTGAAAGAAATCAAACACAGAACCAGTTAGGGACTAATATTATTATATAAAACTGTCAAATAATAAAGATGTAAGCATATTAAATGAGAAACTATGCTTATTTTTTTTTTACTTTCCAATACTTGAAAGACTAAGATTAATTAGAAAACATACAAACCTCAGAGTAAACCTTTTGGACTTAAGAATATATAAACAGTCGTAATTTTTAATATATCAACTATTTATATTTTACTTCTTTACATGAAGTAATATTCTTCATAATTTCACCCTCCAAAATTATGTGTTTACCAAATGATTTTTTTCTTAATATTCAAAGATTTAAACAATTAAAACTAAAAAAACAATATGTAAAAATTAGCACTATTGAATTTCTAAAAACAGAAACACAGCTGGTATTGTAATAAAACTACCTTGGTCTCTTAGTTTTACTGCTTAATACATCTAAAATAATGTTCATATTTTAAAGATATTCATTAATATAAAAACAAAAAACAATGGGATTTGTTAGAACAATCAATTCCCCATTATTTTGTTACAAAATAGAATATTATAAACACAAACTATTAATGTAAAACATATTACAAAATAGAATATTATAAACACAAACTATTAATGTAAAAAATATTACAAAATAGAATATTATAAACACAAACTATTAACGTAAAAAATATTACAAATAGAATATTATAAACACAAACTATTAACGTAAAAAATAGTACAAAATAGAATATTATAAACACAAACTATTAATGTAAAAAATATTACAAAATAGAATATTATAAACACAAACTATTAATGTAAGAAAAATATTACAAAACAGAATATTATAAACACAAACTATTAATGTAAGAAAAACATTACAAAACAGAATATTATGAACACAAACTATTAATGTAAAAAATATTACAATATAGAATGTTATGAAATCTGTTTCGAAATGGCAAAACTAGTGTACCTGAAGAGAGCATAGAGTAAAGTCAACAATATCAACTTTAGAAGCACAAAATACTGAATTGAAAATATGTACGGCCATGCTCCTGTAGTGGGACAGGTGAAATCGGAATCTAGAATAATAGAGACTTATTTCAAATATATTCTAATAAGCTCTTTCAGATACAATATTACAACTAACACATCTGGGAAAATATTTATAATTGTAAATTATAACTGGCTTCCCCAAACCCTAAAAATTTATATATCACATGAATTAGAACTGCCCAATACCTTTTATAAATAACACTCAAAAGATATTTTGAAGAGATCCAGGTTATACAAATATTTATTTTGTCAGCGTTATTGTAGGAAAATGTTCGCATTACTGTGTAAAAAACAAATAGTTCAAACTGTAAAGTTAAAAACTGTATTTCTCAAAACAATTAGCTGAAACTATTTCACAGGGCAGACAACTGAAACACGCACTTACACTTTCCAACATAGCACGACTCAGATACATTTTGATAACCTTGGTGACATCGTTCTTTACCTGTAAACGAAAATACAAGTGATTTTCTCTGAATTTAAACAAAAACTAAGCATAATTAAAAAAAAAGTAGACTTCCAACAGTTTACACTATCAGGTTTATAACTAAAATTTTAGGCAGACAACAGGAAATAATGGACAGTTTTGCCTGTCCATTCTGTCGTATAGGCTACAATAATGAAATATGATAAAAAAAATGTATCTATTTATCACAATATAAGCTGACATGTAAATTACTGAACTTCTTAATATATACTCTAAAAATCAATTAATGTAAACAACATATATACATAAATACCTTCTAAATCATCAATTGGGGTCAAATACATGGAAAACCAAGCACGATGGAAAGTTCGTCGAAAAAGTTCAGCATTGAGGGGGTAGTCTGGGTAAAGGACGGCATGTATAACAATCCCACCACTGATTATCACAAGTAGAGTCATTCTCATGAAATTAACAAAGTCTACAACGACCTATAAACACAAAAAAGCCGATATTTCATCCTACACTCTGCATTAACGTTTAAACTAAAGAGGACACCTGTAGTATACAAAAAAGTAAAAAGTAAAATTGTTTTTAAATGATAAAAAAAAATCCAATAATCTGTTCTATATCTTGTGTGATATATAACTTTTTAGTAATCCCAACGAGAAATACACGTTCAGTTTAAAGCTAACTTTAAAATCTGTGTATATTAAAGAAAACATTTGATTTAATATAAATAAAACTGAAAATGGAAGATAGTACACAGTCATTCTATCTAACTGTATCATGCCAGGTAATTTGTTTAATAGCAATACTTAGCAGTCACAGTAAACTATATGCTTTGATCTTGTTTCATGCTAGTAATCAAAAACATTTTTAATTGAGCATATAAAATTCTGTATCATATTGAGATAACTATTAAAAGATATTAAGGCTAAGTCATTTATTGTTTCAAGATTTTATTTTAAAAGTAATTAGAAGAAAGTAAGTTATATTTTCTTACTTTCAAATACATATTCTGTATTGATATTATAAATACCCAAAATAGTCCAGGAGCTAGTCCCAGCCAGAAATGATAACAACCTACACAACATAGAAAGTCTGACTTCACTTCCTGTTAGAGCAATCCTACTACAACATGTTTATGGGGGGGGGTTGTCATGTCAAATTGTAGTAAACGTTTTTTTTTCTTCTTCTAAAGTTCACCGTTTTCCTTACCACCATGTTCATGATGATAGTTGTTTTCTTATGTTGTCATTCAGTCTACCACTTAATCATTGAAATATGAGCTAAAATGTTCCAGTGTGCGACAACAATAATCTGTACATCTAAAAATAACATGTTTCAATACAGACTTGTAAAGTTCATGTAGACAATTACTGCCGAGATAACAGTGCTGCTATGTCAATGCCTTACAAACATCATCAAGTAGCTAAATCAAATATTTATGGCTAGATTTATAACCTAATATGTTTTAGATTGCTTTAGCAGATATCCAATAAACAATTTATAGAAACATTCAGTTTAATTTACCAAAACAATTTAAATGATGAGAGACACATCAGTATACCTTTCTTTACTTATCCTAAGAATGGCTAATAAACGTTATAAGTTACACAGGCATACAAGATTGCAATAGAATATATCATGTACAATTTGATAATTTATCCAATAACAACATATTATGTACACATATATATATAGTGTATACACACAGTTTTAATTTCTGCTTTTTTTATCATTATCACCATTACAATCAGCATACACAGTTTTATCATTTGGATTTTCACAGTTATCAGTCATACTGCGTGTGGAAGTTCATTTACATGAAATGTGCAGTCAGTACGGTGACATGCAGTCAACCCAAAAGTGTACCACAATTTTGACTTGACTCCTACTCAAATCTTAAACAGGAAGGGTTGCCCTACAGTAACATAGAGTCAAACTTTGTACGTTGTGCGGGTTGAACAAACTCCTAAAATAAGGTCCTTATGTAAAACCATTCTTGGAATAAAAATACCACTTTGGAGAAAAAATGTGACAATGTGTTAATCATCTTAAATTTTTTAAACTCTTCTCAGGTTATTTTAATCTTGCCAATTTTGATCTACACTGGAATTCTTACATCTTTGTTCTTGTCATTGTATACTGTTTACTTACAGTGTGACGAAGATGAAAAATAAATAAATTAGTAAATGTATTAGATCAAAATAGGCAAGTATGCAAGCAACACAAATAAAATAGCTTGACAAAAATGTTAAGTTTCATATCACCCTACATGTAATTGTATAATTTACATTTTTGTTTCTAAAATATACTTAACAAGTTTCATTACCTATAGCTAAGAATATGAACTGATTTTTGGGGTAAAACAAAAGTTTAGAAACCTTTATTAAATTTTTTTTAAATTTTAATACAGTTTCTTAGTAGATGTATACTAACCATAAAATATAGAAGGATTAAGAGATACAAGATAAGCTAGGAAAACAAAATATACAAAATTTTCAGTATTTTTGAGCTACTTGATAGATTTTGAACTAGTGACAGATTACAACAAATATTTCTTAGTACTGTAATACATACCATTAACTTAACTCTGTACAGGAGTGGTCCCAGTGTTGGTGATATTGGCAAGTAAATGGCAATCAATCGATAGTAAAAATACAGAAGTGCCACACAAAGAAGCACTTTACTCGTATAGGGGCTTAGAAAACTTCCAATATAAAATATACGTCCCAAACTATACAGACACACAAAGGTTATCATCAACAGGATTTCAATGACCTTAAAGAAAAGTGGTACACTGCTAAATTTCTGAAAAAGAAAAAAAAATTGTCTGTTAGAAACACTCAAGTAATATCAATAGATATTTTAAGGAATTACATATATTAGGTGGAAAGAGTTTAGTTTAGTCTAAGCTGTGCAGCAGTAGTTGGTGACATGCGGAAGAATTTAGTTAGAAACTACAATAACATGTACAATAATGTCTGTCTGTCTGTCTCTTATAAAAATTATTCAGTGATAAAAAATCTTAAAGCTAAAATTTTGGTATGTTTATGGCTCATTTTGAACTAATCAAAGTAAATTAATATATTGATTCTTTCAATTCTACATGTGATGTAGACTGTATAGCTGATAAGGAGTTAAGATGTAATAATTTCAAAATGTCAAAAAGTTTTTATTCTGAGAATTTTATGTGGTATGTGGATTGGACTGATAGCTTTAATATGAAACGTTTCACTTAAACATTTTTGAAATAGCTCTATTCTAAGTAAGTAATTAAAGTTTAATTTTATTCAAGAAGAAGTACACACGATTTTATTCATTCATTCTCTCACAAGTTGACGTGGAACAAATTCTATATATATTTACATTTTATCTATTCACTACGAAGGAGCATGCAAATGAGTAAAAAACTGTCATAAACATTCCCGTATAAATATTGATAAAAACTCCCAATGCATTTAAATAAAGCAAAAATTACAAACTTACGAGAAAAAGAAAAGATTTTTTTTTAATTTACAAATCGATAGAAAATATTAACATGTAATTCCCCACCTCCAAACTGATTCTAAACCAAGATTTGCAATAGCTCAACCATAAAATCCTGAATGAAAATAAACTATTTTTGCAATGTTAATAAATCAGGAAAACATGACTATGAGATTCAAATGCATCAAATAATGAATATAAATAAAAGTCGTAGAACCTACGTACAAATGATTAAAGTCCATTTCCCTTTATTTAAGAACTTACTAGATTAACACGCTGAATATAATATTAACAAAAGAAAGAATAAAATATATAAAATTAACCTACCACACTTGATATTTTATAACTTTAAACATAAAATGACTACAAATATAACAATCTAGAATTTTCTGGCATCGGAATTTTATTTTCACACATTGCAAAACATAAATAGTACGAGTCACATATTTCCAGTTTGTTCAGTGAGTGTCCCCACTTTAGGACTACTTTTCACAAACTTCCATTAGCAAACATGTTTTATTTGAAAATGTCCTGATCATCTATGAAATAGTTAAGTTAGCAGAATTTTTAAATGAGAGATAAAAACAAATATGTATATGGTGGAATCTCACCAAACACAACAATGGGTCCCGAGACACTAATTAAATTACAGATACTTTAAATTTTCCTTTAAAAAAAAAGGTAAACAAAAATATAACATAGTAATTGGTGAAAATATCAGAATTAAGAATGGTGACAACTGAATGGTTTTATTAAAGATAAGTGGGACATAAAATGTGTTAAATGATACGTAACAAAATAATCTCCACTTATGACAATAAAATAAAACCTAACATTTAATAGTGAAGTACTTGCAAAGCAAACTAGTCCATTTTACAAAATACACATAAATAAAAGAGGATATAAAAAAAAAAGTTGTACATTATACTGTTTAACAGTTTCACTTCCATGGAAAATTCAGTGGCAATCTATTAATCCTTACCAGTTGGAAAACAAAAAAGTTTAGCCGTAGGTTGAAACGTGAATATTCACCATCTGCATGTTTAATCCTTACCCGATAAAGCACGTAGGTTCTCCGAATGGTTTCCAGAACAATAAGTGCTGTCCAAATGCAAACCGCCGAGTCCAGATAGATATTCCCACAAGAAGGCCAGAGCACAGCCAAACTGAACATTCCCAGATAAAACATGTAGAAAATCTGAAATTAAGTACACTTTGAAATTAAACATTCTGTGACAATAGCAGTTATCTTAAGAAGTACAATTCTCTGCACTTAACTCAGCCAGAGCTTACTTCACATCAACAATTTATATAAAAAGGAAAACCAGAGTGATTTCGGGAGGTACAGCAACCAAACAGCCTTAGTTATTGACTTTAACAGACATATCCTTTTGTTTTTAATTATTGTTAGCATATTTTGTGGCTGTATCGTAACATTACAAAACAATTTATAGACAATCTATAAAACAAGAATTCTTGGGAATTGGTAACTTGCCAGTTTATTTACTGCTGCTTTCTACAATTCTTTAGACTGTTGGCAATTTTACGTTTTATAGTAATTAAATACATTTTAATCAAATTATAAATAGTTCTTGCAACATTTCTGAACAAATAAAACGTTGTATTATTGTCAAATAGTATAATATTGGACAAATAATCTCATGAAATATTTTATCATCAACAACTTCAATGGGAAGAGATGCGTAACCAAACTAAAGTGTCATTTGTTCACTTTAGAGGAGAAAAAATAAAGTGGTTATTTTATATTTCATATCTGACCATATCGTCCAGTTTATAACGATGAGCTAAACCAAAAATATTTTATCTGACCCAACCACTTAGTTAACTACCATGAAATAACCTTAACAATAGTTGTCTGGCCCTATAATCCAATTCAGCATGATGAGCTAAGCTAAAAAAAAAAGTTATTTCACCCTACTACTTGGTTTATTATAATGAACTAAGCAAAATAGTTATCTGGTCCTACCACCCAGTGTACCATCATGAGATAATTCAAACAGAAGTCATCTGACCCCACGACTGAGTTCATCACCACAAACTAACCTTAACAGAGGTTATCTGGCCCAAGAACCCAGTTTATCATGATGAGTTAAGCCGAAGAGAAATTACATCATCCTACCACCAAGTTCATCACCATGAATTAAAACTAAAAAGTTATGACTATACCACTTAAAATTAGGTCATATATTGAAGACTATGAGCTGGAGTTCATCGTTTCACAGGTACAGCCCATTCTGTATTGAGCACTGGTTTTCTAAGTTATGATTTCCTACGTGTGTAGGTCACTTTCACTGCAAGATGTGTTTGCTGATGCTAGTGGGATAGAGAATTTTTAACCTTTTCTTATATTTTATGGGTAAACAGTCATAAAAATAAAGAAAATACTTCACAGAAATTATCCACAAGTACAACTGAATTGTATCTTTAAAACAAAGAATACACTAAGAACTACGTTTCCCTTTTAAGAATAAAATTGTCTTGTGCAGAAGTCTTCTATATTGTACCTCCATGCATGGCCAAGTTGCATTCAGTTAACCATGAGCTAAGACAAAGAGAAACTATCTGACTTTACCATTTATTTTGCCTTTCGCCACCATAACCTAAAACAAAAAGGTTGTCTATCATCACCATGACCTAAACCAAACAGAAGATATATCTAACCTCATCACTTTGTTCATCTATTGCCACTGTAGTCTTAAACTGGACAGATTTATCTGACTGCACTGCTATTGACAATTTTGTTAATGAGGGTAACTTTTAGACTAGTTCATTTTGAATTACAGACGTTCCTATATAGTCAAATAGTTCAAATTACCAACTTCATCAAAATAACACACCTGAAATGTCCAAAATTTTGTAATAGGAGCACTCCACATTAGATAGACCATCCTCCATATAGGAGGTGAAGATCGGATAAAAACCTCTCTTTCTCTGAGTGTTCCCATACGATCTTTAAGATGTTTCTTTCGTTTTCCTTCTGCATTATTCCTGTTAGAAAGAAGACAGATTTTAATCAATATCTGTGATCGATTAACTCAAAGACTGAAACAAGTTGTACGAACTTTACCAATTATATCACAGTAACAAGTTCCTGATTAGTTATTATAAAGTTAATATATACATTATAAAGACATATACAAATTGGATTCTTATTAAAAACAAATTTCATGAGAAAATTCACATATTTTACACTAAATTTAATATAAAGAGATGTCTTATTTAATCTATACCCACATAATAATAATTTATTAATATTTTTCAGCTATTCATATTGATTTGTGCTATTTCAATAAAGGTAAATAGTTTGAATAATAATACAATGAATCATCTGATTTTATTAACACTTACTCCACAACTCCTACTGGCAAACACTGGCCTGTTGATTTAAGAAGAATATCTTCATCACCATCCCTTTCATCCTTATCATCATCAGAGTCTAAGTCTAAAAGAAAATATCTCCATCTTTATTTGTTTA
>NW_013671429.1:4941-9477 GCF_000517525.1 Limulus polyphemus | reverse complement strand
TATTCATATTGATTTGTGCTATTTCAATAAAGGTAAATAGTTTGAATAATAATACAATGAATCATCTGATTTTATTAACAGATTTTATTAACACTTACTCCACAACTCCTACTGGCAAACACTGGCCTGTTGATTTAAGAAGAATATCTTCATCACCATCCCTTTCATCCTTATCATCATCAGAGTCTAAGTCTAAAAGAAAATATCTCCATCTTTATTTGTTTAATCGCCATTTTAACGCATGGATGAGGTTTTTAGGGACAATATTTTCTATATTTACTCTCAAACTGAATAAACAGAAATATTCAGCATTAAAGAGAAAGTAAAACATTAACACAGTCTTCAACTATTTAAAAAACTATTGCTCCATATGAGAGTGCTTTATCCCTTCATAATCCAGAAATAATTTCAATCCTTTCTGTTTGAAAAGTCCACAGACCAGATTTTTTCTACTTCAGAAAGCTTTCTTCTGTTAAGTTTTTTAACCTAGAACAAAAGTTTTATTAAAGAAAATCACCTTAACCTTTATGCACACATGAAATTATATAAAGCATAATACCTCATTAACAAAACTTAGCACAAAACATTAATATAAAAAAAAAATTATTGATTATTCCTTGAAGTTCAACCTTTCCATTAAAATCCTCCACCAATTCAGTCTTGTATCAGGCAGATCTTTTTACCTGATATATCCTTGAAAGCGTTCCAAGACTCTCGTGGGTCCACCTTGAACCTGACCCAGATATACATCGGAAATATCAGGAAAGCACATATAATCACCTAGAAAAAAATGAAAGTCTTCTTACTCTTGTAAGGTTATTAAATTCTTCTGATTTTTATAATTAAGCTAATTTCTCCACATTATTGGGTGCTGATTTTAATTACGTTAACTGCTCATTAGTCTTCGACTTTCTCTATCAAATGCGTATTAAGATAAAAAGATCTAGTAGCTTGTATTTATTTTCTTTTGTATATTACAACTTCAGTTGTTTTGAAAAGTAAGCAAAGAACTATAAAACAACGACAAAACCTAGATACATAAGTTTGAAAATATTTTACAATATGCCGATTTACTGTCAAGCATTATACAAAAGTGGTTGCAGGTCTTATATCCAAGTTTGATTAAAAAAAGAAAAAAATATAATAACTGCAATGGTAAGCAACAAATTTTCAATAAATGAGTTATCCATGCATCAGTTCCATTTGAAGCTAGCTTTTCTAAACTATTTATGCACCAAATTGCATGATTTCGTTGGTTATGATTGTTTGTTTGTTATGGATTTCACGCAAAGCTACACGAAGGCTGTCTGCGCTAGCCGTCCCTAATTTAGCAGTGTAAGACTAGAGAGAAGGTAGCTAGTCATCACCACCCACTGTCAACTCTTGGGCTACTCTTTTACCAATGAATAGTGGGATTGACCATCACATTATAATGCCGTCACAGCTGAAAGGGCAAGCATATTTGGTGCGAAGGAGATTCGAATCCGCGACCCGCAGAGTGCTAGTCGAATGCCCTTTCCACCTGGCCATGCCGGGCATTCAAGCATTTCAAAGACTGTTATACGTTTAACACGTTACTCATTTTTTAACAGAGGGTTGTAATACAAAATCTAAAATTATTCAATCTTATGGATCCTAATGGTATAGAAACAAGTCTGTAGCCTGAAGTGTAAAGGCAGAAATAAATATGTGGTGAAATGTTATGTTCAATAAAATACAAATAAATCTTGCATGAAAACTTGGACATGGCAAAAAGTTTTAGAGTTCAAGGAAGTAATTAAAAATATTAACTACATGTATCCTAATTTCTTCATGTTAGGAATTACACAACCTGAAGAAATTAATTATGTCTAGCACTTACAAAGAAGACTTCAAAATAAATCTATGTACACCTTTCATCTATCGAATTGACAGAACATAAACATTTGCCTGCTAGGAATTACAAAGGTTTTTCTTTTAAGTAGAAACACAAGTACACACAGTCAGGTCATTAACATAAATTATGAACATAAGACTTGTATATGATTTGAGTTTCATACTTTTCTTTATATCCAATATTAGTAATAGTAACATCGGATATAAACAGCTCACGATGATGGAATGTGCAGAAAATTAGTTGTTTAGCTTCAATCACTGATGTAAATGGCCCTATGTTAGTTATTATAATGCCATCAGAATGAATGGATCGTGTATTTCATTTCAACAAATCAAAGCAGAGAAAAGGTTTAAGCATTTTTGTTTTTCTCAGACTGAAGCAATAACAATAATCACTATACAAGCAAAGATTATTCACAGCAGTAGGAACAAACAACATTAGTTTTACGTACCTTAACCCACTGCGGAAAGGTCACGACTCCCCAAGTCAGCTCTCGGACACGGATGTTTCCCAAAAACATGTTTGTCAGCCATTTCTGGCAACATGGATGTGAAAGAAAGATTCTTATTTTAAAGTCCGCAGCAAGCTCCACTGCAGTTTTATATTCCCACTCAGGACTTTCTTCATTTAAAACATCATACGCACGACATGTAGCTTCCTTGTAGCTCACATCTAGCACTCTGGTGGCCTTATCAGCAAATTCCCTGTCCAGAAAAAAGAAAACCTATAGTTGCTGTAAAGTCCAAGGTCAAACATTAATACAGGTCACCTCAAAACAGTACTGAGAAACATTAACTGTCTATAAAATAGCCATCATATAATTTTAATGTTAAAAAGACCTAGTTATTGTAAATATTATAAAGTGTCAGAAGCTTCCTAAAACATTTAACAAAGTTCTTTAATCCAAGATCTTAAATAATGCCATCAGCTTCACAACACTATAACACCAAACCACAGTATATTATCATTCACGTTTATATTTTTTTCAATTCTGCAGAATGTGAATGAGGTAATTCTATTACTTTCTAGCTCTGATCATGTTTCTTAAGAGCAAACTAAAATAAAACACGTGTATAAAGATTCTAAAAAATGAAAACTTTTAGTAACCCCTTTTTCATAAATATTTTTTATACCATAAACTTATAAAATCAATTCAGTTTTTTTTTTTTCACTGAAGCAAAGAAGCAATACTGCACTCACTTTTGTAATCTTTTCATTTCAGCTTTCAATGCAGACTCACTCACATAACTTTCTAGTCTCTCAAACATCATGGAAACAACAAGACCAAGGTGAATTGGCTGGTCTGAATGTCTCCACAAGATTTCAGCTAATTCTGACTTCTTTGTGCAGACAGCCCACATTATCAGTATTGTCAATGCCCTTCTCTCAGCCCCTGCATGGTCAGTAACATACATACCCATGGCATTAAGTGACAAGCCTTGGGGATCAATGTACTTGGAAAATCCAGTCAATATTGAGATAAGCCAGTTTAAATCATTTTCTATAAAGAGTCTACCAATCTTGGATATCTGAAAATAGATTCAAACATAGTATCAGAAACAGTAACTATCAAATTTAAATGCTATAAAATGCACACTGTACTTGGCACTGAGATCAAAGCTAAAGTGAAAATATCCTATACAACAGATCACCTAGAAATACTAACCATCACAAATTCATATACCCAAAAATTAAATATTAAAATAATTACATAGCACTGAATCACCAAGTTTGTCATCACCACTGTTAATGCCATTTTTAGCTCTAATTCCAACAATATGTTACAAGGTTCCACAGCTTAGAAGATTTGGGTTAGTCCTAAGTTCATAACTATATTAATCTAACAATGGAAATTAATCTGCATAATTGGGATGGGATGCATTTGCAATTTTCAGAAAACTGAGAATTTTTTTTTTAATTACATGTTGGGGAAACTCTTGTAATTTTAAGTTATTACACTTCACTGAAAAGGTAAACTTTAATTAAAACTATTGTGATTCTTTATTGTAAATATTTCATTACTTTTTATCTTCAACTAATTTTTTAAATGTAAGATAGCTTTCAAGGATTCTGGTTACAGACATGGTGGCCATACTGCATTCCAAAATTTATTCCTCAACCTTTTCAGGCAAAATACCAGATTTTTCTAGACCTGCATATGTGCACATAAAATACACATATATTTCTGCTTCTGATCATAATCTTACCAAGTTAATAATACTTTAACCTATAAACTATTACAAATGGTTATACAAACTTAAAAATACACTGATAAATGTCTTCAAACAACAAAGATGTTCCACTTATTAACATTGCCTTTTTTTAATAAAAGAATTTCTTGATTTTATTCATTGTCAAGTATAATGAATTGGATAATTATTTGTTTGTTTGTTTTGAATTTTGTGCAAAGCTACACGAGGGCTATATGTGCTAGCTGTCCCTAACTTGGCAGTAAAAGACTATATGTGCTAGCTGTCCCTAATTTGGCAGTGAAAGACTATATGTGCTAGCTGTCCCTAATTTGGCAGTGAAAGACTACAGGGAAGGCAGCTAGTCATCACTACCCACTGCCAACTCTTGGGATACTCTTTTACCAACAAAATAATGGGATTGACTAGCACATTATAATGCCCCCATGGTTGAAAGGGTGAGCATGTTTG
>NW_013671429.1:0-3941 GCF_000517525.1 Limulus polyphemus | reverse complement strand
TGATACAAACATGAAGGAGTTCCCAATTATGTGACAAGTAAACTATTTGTTGATGATATTATGATTAACAGCTTTTTTTAAAACATAAATTAAGTAAGAAAAAGACATGAAAATACAAAGTAACTACAAATAAACTTAAAAAAAATACAGTTAATTATGCAACTAGTTTCAACACACCCTATTCAAGTGTATACTGTGTGAGAACCAGAACATCTATGAATATTACCTTTTTGGTTTCATCATATTTTGTTCATTTGAATAATGTTTTCCTTATGGATTCAGGTGAAAGCGTATATTATTATTTATTAGTTTTCACGTCTTTCAGTTACTTCCCCGATACTTCTTTAGTGAAAATATTTTCTACCTTCTCAAACACAAAAACCGATTTTTTTAACTCTTTAGTTTACTAACAAAATAATTAAATTAAGAAGACAGAAGTTAATAAGACCTGCCTTGAATTTATTAGAAGGGTCTTTACGAAAGACCTCTGTCAAAGCTACACGTGGATTGTTCCAGTCCAACGTGAGTAACAGATCTTTCTGCATCTGTTCATGCCAGTTGTTGTTCTCTGGTTTCTGAGCTAGATGTAAATTGAAACAATTTTTCTAGTTAGTCTTCTCATCTGCATTCGTATATTAATTAAATCTGACTTGAAAAAAAACTCCTTAGTAATGATAATAAACTGTATTTAAACAAACTAAAATGATTCTTACATTTGAAAAGTGCCTGAAGTATGTATTGATCCAGGTTTTTCAGATTGCACGTATGACTGTGAATATTCAACACTGTCAGATATATCTGTTGCTGCTATAAATAAAAACATATACATGTAAATCACACATTTGAATTACTTCCTTTAATAACTAAATAAACCCAAAATATGGTTTGAAATTTGTAACAGCATTATGCCCTGATTAAGTTTCAAATTTCCAATATATTTATGTTTGATAATATCCCTGAATGATAAATATCTATACATTCTATGTATTATTCAGTAACAACTAGATATAACTTATTTTCACTGACGTAAGCTTGCACTCTCAATTTCAGGCACCATGCCCAATAAAACCTTCATGCTTAAGTGCTGCCTCTTGCCTGTTTAGTATCTAGTACTAGATCTTTCATAACCTCATCAATGATGCAGTTTTGACATCATTAAACATATTTAAACATCAAATCAAAATCTTAGAGTATGTTCAATATACACAAGTACAAATCAGTGACAGCATTTTTATGTGTTCTAGGTTTGGTTTGGTTTTGAATTTCGCACAAAGCTACATAAGGGCTATCTGCACTAGCCGTCCCTAATTTGGCAGTGTAAGATTAGAGGGAAGGCAGCTAGTCATCACCACCTACCACCAACTCTTGGACTACTCTTTTACCAACGAATAGTGGGATTGACCGTCACATTATAACACCCCCACGACTGAAAGGGCAAGCATGTTTGGTGTGACGAGGATTTGAACCCACAACTCTCAGATTGCGAGTCGAGCGGCCAAACCATCTGGCCATGCCGGGCCATATGTGTCATAGTTAAACATCACTGTGCCATATTAATAAAAACTAGTCATGGTACTTTTATATGTACTTTAAGAAATTATTTTATATGAACAATAACAATGAAAAATTAAAAACTAACCTGCTGTGCATAGCGAACGCATTCCAGAATCCTGTCCCTGAACATGTTCCGAGCTAGGCTGTTTTCTCTTAGCTTTGGAAAGTGGTATACTATCTTGTTGGAAAGTTCTGGTTTAAGAAAGTTTTCTACAAATTCTACATCCCATCTACTCTGAGCCCTAAAATGTACAGCAAGAAAAATGTTCAAATATTACCATCAACCAGGTACTTTTATATTGCTTTAAAGCTATTATCAAAAATAATAATAATAAAAGCTTATGTTAACCTTCAAATTACTGACTTTTTTACATACCATTCATAACTGGCGAGTCTACATATTGTATCACGTTGAGTTATTGTACCTTTTTGCCTGTTACAACACTCAGTGTAAAGAGCTTATCATTTATATGTAAAATACATATGAAGTCACAGTAATAATTAGTAGGATGAGTTATAGTATTGATTGTGTTTTGTTTTGATTTTTAACTCGCATATTGTTAGACTATAATATAGATCCTGTAACAAACATCCATTTATTGCATAAATAGTTTGTGTGGTGGTTGCTGTTGGCTTGCTGCCTTCTCTCTAGTCTTATCAGTTCAAAATTAGGGACAGCCATACACGTATAGCCACTGTATAGCTTCACATGAAAATTGTAAATAAACTAGTATTAACATTTCATTTGTATGTAGCTTCATAACTGTATAGTTCAGAGCAATTTCAATATCATATCAATAGTATTAAACAAAAAATGGAAATATTGAGCAATAAAATGTTGTTTTATATTTTCTAGCATCATTATTAATTTCCTAAGTAACATTTTTACCCACATTTTTATCAACTCGTAGCATTATCTGGTGAATTATATCTCCTTTTGGTTTAGGCTAAAGAGCTAAACCTCTGATACTAACAAGATGTATTTTTTATCTAGGAAAGTAAAAAATTTTATGATAAATTTTGTTGTTTTTCAGTGGGACAGCAGTATATCTACAAATTTACAATGCTAAAATCTGGTCCCTATGGTGGACACAACGGATAGCTCATTGTGGCTGCAACTCAAACAGATAGATAAATTATGTAGCTTCATTAAGATTACAAACAAAACATATTTAAATGTCAAGTGAATCTGTGTTTCTTTATGTTGGAATCAACACTGAAGCAATGTAATAGTTTTAACTAGAATTACTGATGGTGGGGGGTTGGTCCGTGTGGAGCATATTGGATTTTTAAACCAACTCTTGGGCTACTCCTATCTGACCAAACAGAAGGATTTAATCGTCAGTTTTATAGTAAAACTCACAGCCCCAAAATGCAGTGAGTATTTTTTCATCAACGAAACACAAAATATGAACCTTTCAATTCACAGTCTGGGCACACAAATCGCAAAACCATGTCCAGCCTAGATGTTTATAAGAATACAAAAGCATTACCACGACAACTTTTATGAGGTCATAGTCATTACTTCTAAAAAATAGTTAACTAAAAGGATCACTCATATAGTTTAATTTCAAAAATTTAATTTTAACCATGCGATAGAGATAGTACCGATGTTTGAACTCAGAGTAAGCATAAGCTAGCAATTCAGCCAGGCCTCCACTACCCCTGATGATAACTACAGGAAATTGTTTTTTGAGATGATCCAGTACAAATCGAACACAGTCATATCCACCTTGAATTAGTATAGCTACTACTGGTACTTCACTGGAACCAAGAGTATTCTTAGTAGATGTTTCAGAAACTAAAAATAAACAAACATTTTTATGCGTTCCATATTAATGAGTAATGAGTCTTCTTTAACCAGTTATCTACCTGAACATATTACATATATGAACATCATATAAACAATATTTGATTATTTGCAAGAATTACTATAAACACAACAAATTCTAGATCTATAAACTAGGAATTTTCTAAAAGAGTAAATATTATTTATTCACCCACAAAGTATTAAAAGTAACATTACTTAAATGACACAAGGTCACAGACACCAAATAATGACACAATTACTTACTTTAATGACACAAGGTCACAGACACCAATTAATGACACAATTACTTACTTTAATGACACAAGGTCACAAACACTGAATAATGACACAATTAATTACTTTAATGACACAAGGTCACAGACACCAATTAATGACACAATTACTTACTTTAATGACACAAGGTCACATACACCAAATAATGACACAATTAATTACTTTAATGACACAAGGTCACAGACACCAATTAATGACACAATTACTTACTTTAATGACACAAGGTCACATACACCAAATAATGACACAATTAATTACTTTAATGACACAAGGTCACAGACAC